>NW_009216904.1:0-36457 GCF_000690835.1 Fulmarus glacialis | reverse complement strand
GCTGCCTGCCGGGTTAAACCACAACAGAGTGATAATTAAAACAAAAATTAGCTAAGGATAGGAACTATGATTTGATCATCCAGGATTGGACAGACGAGCTGACCTAGGGGTGAACAGAAGGGTAATCATTTGAGTAATTATGACATCACCTACCCACATCCCTCAAATATTCTGTTAAATCAACCTTTGCCATAGAAGACAGACTGTTGTCTGGTCTCTTGAAGTTCAAATGATCGTATCTAAACTCCTTACTACGAATAACATCATGGGCTGGCCCAGAGGAGTTAGGTGACCTAGCTAACCTAAGGCACAGGGGTTCAACCAAACACCTTGGCTTCTATAGATTTATTTAAAAATGCTTGTTAAAATCAAGCCTTATTTCCCTCCTGCCATGCCTCTCCTGTTAGATGTGGTACATTTAGTATAAATGCAGTGAGCAAGGACATCTGTTCTTTTCTGAATCCAAAGCGGTGTCTCTGCCTTGTGGTATGCTGCAGCACGGAGATGCCCTGCTTGGTGGCTACTTCAGGGTCTCTGCAAGGTGCATCAGGACTTGCCCAGGATAACTCCTTTAGGTTGTAAACAAAGCTCATGTTCTCATTGCTTGTTTATTCTTGTATGTGAACCTGTGAATGATTTATGCAGTTTTCATATGAGAAAAATGTTTGCTTTCAGAAGAAGAATGTGACTAGATGTATTAGCACTCTTCAGAAAGCTGCAGAACAGCTACAGAGCTGGATGAGTCACCCCAGGAAGGCCAGATGGGAGACCCTAACCCTGGCT
This sequence comes from Fulmarus glacialis, assembly GCF_000690835.1. NCBI lineage: Eukaryota > Metazoa > Chordata > Aves > Procellariiformes > Procellariidae > Fulmarus > Fulmarus glacialis. The sequence goes on along the minus strand of NW_009216904.1, from coordinate 35,674 downwards.
TCCTAGGGGGAAAGTTCAAGGACTGAAATAAGGGATTTTGAGGGGAAAATTTATTACCTCAGTTTATATGTTTAACATTTTAATACAACAAATGTTGTGGCTTTGGATGGGGAATTTAGATTTGAAAATAAGGAAATATTTGCTGCAATGTACATAATGGAAATCCAGCTCTTTCAACTGGTGGCTCTGGACTGCTGGGTAGCAGTGGGCTTATTGTGCTGTACTGAAATACATCCCACCTCAAAACATACCTAAATCTGGAGCGGTGTTCAAATTGCAATGGTTTGCCTACCTGCTATTTTCTGCCTTGCTTACACTTCTCTTTTTACTAATTTAAAGATACACAACTTTGCTGTGAGGAAGGACTAGAAAATAAAATTGGTGACTCCACCTGATGCACTCGGCTCCCTGATGTATCTTCCCTAGGACTTTCTCATTAACTTTTCAAAGTCTTCGCGTTTGGTGGAATCACTGTAGGAGGTTCATAAATAATAGATGAAGTAAATAGCTCCATCCCATGACTGCACAGAGAATGAGAGACGGAAAAAGTCAGAGTGTGTTTGACTTTTGTCACTTGTATGTTGAGTGGTGAGTAGTAGCAAGTAGAACCTTTTTGATAAAACCAAGAAAATCCGTAGGCTGTTAGTTATTTCCTAAACCATTAGCTCTTCTGAGAAGAAGACACTTCCAGCATTTTAGAGTCCAGCCTTGAGCACACAGGCAGCCAACCTCTACCCATTTAATGCAGAAAGGCTCACTGGACATTTTCTCTTCGTGCACCCATCCGCTCTTGCACTTGAATGAAATTAACTGGAGGTGTGAGTAGCCACTGTGCCTATAAGACCACATGCCTCTTGTCCTTGTCACAGCCATAAAAAGTAATGAAGGACTCAATGAAAGGTCATGCAATGATAGTGAAAGTCAAGAGGCAGTCTATACATCATGGAATCATTTCTTTCTGTCTACCTTTATTAATGCTGTAACTGAAAGATGACCATCAAAATACCATAAACTTTTTCAGTGGTGAATAAAGCACCAAAAAATAGGAAGTTAATTAGTATTATGAAGATTTGCAAAGTCCATTCCCTTTTCTCTTAATGTATCCAAAGCTTTAGAAGATAACTTACTTATTGGCCTTGTGTTACACTGATTTGTACTATCCAGATATGTTCATCAGATCATGGATGGTCATTGCTTCTTTGTGGTGTAGTTATTTACACAGCTTTCACCATATCTGTATTCCCTATTAAGAGCAAAGCTCCATCTGTAAGAAATAGATACATAACACAATAAAGGATAGATATTTTTGATACTTGTAAATTGCAGTTGATTTTATTGATCCCAGTCTTGACCTCCATCTTGGCTGTGTACTTTGTCTCAAGAGAATAATTACGGCTTTATTTCTAGAAATCTTGTTCCAAAGTGATTTTTTTCCCCACTTGACTTAATTACTTAAAAACTAATTTGGGATTTCAGATTGTCTTTAAAGTCTTTGCCAGGTACCCCCATACCCCCCACAGACTCTTCTGCAAAAAACAATTGTCCTAAAAGTACATCCTGCATCATTCTGGCTATGTCTAAATATCTGCTTGTATTCCTTAGTATTGGAAAATTGTAAATGTTTAGTAATAACAAATATTTGCTTCATTAGGAAGGAGACTGCACATCTCTATAGCTGAATGGCAAATTGGTAACGATTCTGCTAATGCTTCCTAGTAGTTTTATGTGTCATAGAAAATTTTGTTGGTACAAAAGTACATTCTGTAGTTTTACCTCTATAATACTTACACATTGGCAAAAGTGCTAGTAATTATATAGCTTATTTGATTGAGGCAAATAAACTGTGTTACACACAATGAACAACAATCTGTGTGGTTGTTTTTAATACAAGGGTATCCATATGATAGAAAAAAGCCTTTTTCTTTCCTGACATGTAATATGGTAGCTTTTATATTGCTCCAGATACGTTTGGTCTGTTATAAGACAAGAAGTTGGAAAAAATAATGAACGCTAAGGAAAAAAATCTATGCCAAAAAAGCTTGATTTTCCTTTAGAAAATAATCTGATCTAGCACCAGTTTAGGTAATCCTTGTTAGCTTATGTGGCAATAGTGCACACTTTTTGATGTGATATTAGTGGATCAAACCCTGGTCTCAGGCCTGTTCTGTATTTTGACACAAGTGGGTTTTTTGTTACACTCTCAACAGCCTCAGTCTATGTTTCAGGCTCTGAACAGTCACTACAGAACTGTCCAGAATCTTGATAGTTGCTCCACTTCTGATCCCTTTATACTTCTTGGACAGAAACCAACAGAACCACGCGCGCCTTGATGCTTCACTGCACCAAGACCTCCAAATATGCCCCCACTGTCGTTTAAGATCAGCCTTGTGTACTTTCCTATTCTGCCAAAATTGTGATGTACTTCATAACCTCCACCAAAGTCATCCACATTGTTCTTTGGGAGACACCTTCTGGGAATCAGTAAGCAGACTGCTATCGGTCTTCTAGGTTTCTCTCCAGTTACGGGTAGAAGGATCACAGAGTAGTCTGGAAGGTATAAACAGGGAATTATAGAATTGGCAGTAGAGGATTTCTGGGAAAAGTCTATTTTTCTTGATAAACTGCAAGCATTGAGGTATAAACTGAGAAATAGGCAGGTTTAAGTTCATGTCCAACAACTTGGTACAGCTTTCACGCTTGCATAGAATTGTTATCTACAAGTGTGTAGTAAATGTCCAGTTCTTTAGAGCAGTTTTAAAGTAAATGCTTAAACTACCTGCCTGAAATGGAGAAATAACTGATTTGAAAATCAGGAGATAGTATTTCCATTTTCCTTCAGTATGACGAGAGGGGTTGTAGGAACTATTTTGCCACTGTCCACTCAAGTGGAAGAGCCACAGCTCTGGCCTGTGTATCATAGCAATATCCCAGAAAGTCTTGCAACTTTGGCCAGAGTTCTGTGGATTCGGTCTGTGGCATCTTGTTCTGTAATAAGCTATTTTCAAGGAAACTGGAAAACTGTATTAACACCAACATACAGAAAGCTGTCAAACTGACCATCCAAATTCAAAGAAGACAGATGTAGGTAGTGTCTTAAAGAGATATTTTTTCACTGCTTTTCTCACTACTCTTTTCCTCACTACTTTCAAGGTTGCACTACATATGCATAAAGCTTAAATATTCTGTGATTACATGCTTGCTTGTCTGAAACACTAGCAGCAAGCCTAGATAAAAATGCCACCTTGAATCATATTATGTGATGCCGTCCTACAGGTACAGCACACTCCAGTGTTACACAGAACAGCTCAATGCACTCCTGTACTAGCTAAATAAGGAAACAGAAAAAAACCATAATCTCATACAATGTGCCATTGGTGGGAAAGAAATTGCAGCAGAAAAAATATTTTTAGTACTCTCTTCTTTTTTAAGAAATAAGTTCTTTCATTCTGTCTCTCTTCTCATCCTTTTGTTTTAAGGGACATACCCCACCCAGTGAATTCTTTTTCCAGGAGATAGTAGAATGGATCAGAATAAACTGAATGCAGAAAGATTATTGTCTCATCTATCAAGTCAAGAGTGAAGGTATGAGAAAAGCAGAAGCCCCAAACAAGGGCAGTGTGGCTGGGTTGGCTGCTGATGCAAGAAACGAAGTGGGACTCCTGAGTATCCAAACACCAGTGCTTGAGATGGGTTCCTATGATCTTTCCACTACTATGACAGGGATCTTCTTGCTTATATACGCCACTGCTTTTGCAATACCTGGTCACCTGCTCAGTTGCTACAGCCATGAAGACCTCTCTAGAGAAGACAGGTTAAACCTTGAGAGGTCTTGTGTCTGGTGTCATGCTATTTTGGTGGAAAAGTAAAGCGAATGAAAAGATACAGCAAAATGTAAAAGAATAATAGAATCAGAAATAACAAGGGAGAGAAGGTTCAGAGATTAGAATAGAAGAGAGGGACACTGAGATCAGGAAAATGGAATAGAATCAGGGTTTAGAGCTGAAATAATGGAAGGGAAGAGGCAGTATCTCTTTGGGTGAGGAGCCTTTTCCATAAGAGAAATTTTTGATTGCTATGGGGTCTCAGTGCAGTTTCTGAGCCGCAGCATACTTTCCTAGGCTCCTCTTTGACTTTGGGTCATTAATTTTCATGTTTCAGGAATCCATGCTTCAGTCAGCTGCATTCAGGTATATTGTTCATCATGTCTTGGTCACCTTTGCTGAAGAAGGATATCTGCTGGAAATTAGAAAAAACTCAAGGTTTAGCCATGACCTTGAGAGAGACGAATGAAGATTTTTCAGGTGGTCCTGGGCAGTCAGTCATCATCTTTTTTTTAATCAAGAAATGAGAAAATAGTGTGATATATTTGAGAAAATAGTCAAAGATGATGAGTGGGATCTTTTGGGCAACTCTTGAAATAACTTATTGGGCTTTCCTTGAACAGACTTGCTTACTTAAAAACACATGGATTGTTAATTTTAGCTTTCAGTGCATTTGTATGTGTTTGTTAGGTTTAAAAAAAATGTTAAACGTGCCTTGGGTGAAAGTTCAGTTCACAAGTGACATCTGAAACTATGAAGGAAAGTCAGAAGTGTTTAGATTTCTATCTTCCTCTGCTGCTTGGGAGTCATCCTCAGTAGTTCACAGCACATAACAAAATCTTTCTTTGCTGACTAGTTGTGGAAGGTAGTGACTTTTTCATAAACAATGAAATAATGAGATAACTTTACAAAATAAGACATTTGAATTATTCCATCCGCCCACAAGATATAAGAATTCATAAAGCATTTCAATAAAACAATAGAAAATAATTATAGTGCTCTTTTTTATTCCTTCTGCTGTGTTGCTTTAATTCCGTGAACAAAGAGACTGAAAAGCTTAATATGTTTGGACCATCAGTAATCAGTATGTCAGTGAAACCCAGATGCTCATCAGCAGACTTTGCATAAGATAATAAAATCTATCATTTCCCTTAAATTCATTACAGTTTTGCTTATCATGTCAGAAATATGTCACTTAATTCTTCATTCTTTTGCAGAATCTAAGGAGGATCCTTTGCTCTGCTTCAAGCAGTAGGCTCAGAGCTCATTTGAAGTGTCTGTACATAGGCAACCTCAAATTATTACCTAGAGGTAGGAGGAAAATCAATAAGACTCTTCTGAGAACAAGTTAAGCTTTTTTTTCCTCCTTCTAAATAAGAATTCTTAATTCTAGGGTTTCTTGTACATATTGTTTAATGTCAATGAACAGCAAAGTTTCCTTATAATGCATTAGTACTAGGAGTGTGAGTTTTTCCTGCCAATCTGTACTGTTCTCTTTACCACAAATACCCTCAAACACGTTGTATAAAACAACATGATTGCTAAGACACTTATAATCCCTGACATAATACGGATGAACTTGATTAATCTATGTTTAATTGAGATTGAAAAAGAAATAAAAAAGCAATGGAAAACATTCTGTTCATCTGGCAACTTATATAAACCAGCACTATTTTAGCTATCACACATTAGCTGATTTATTGTTGATGTCATAGAAAAGTGTATATTTGTACTTACTCACAGATATATATATATAATGTGTGCATCACTCTGATCCAGGATGTGAACCAATGCAGAAGTTCACTAAGATATGTAGAGCTTAGCAGAAGGAAAGGAGCTCATCAGAGCCTGCATGTGATCAGTTAACATAATGCAAATTTTATATTAGCTGTATGCATACATTAAATGTCATCAAATGTACATGTACACATGCCCGACTTGGAAGCCTGGTATAGTGCAGAATACAAAAACCACAAAACTCTAAATGATTCACAGAATCACAGATTCAATTGCAGCATCCTATTTCTGGCAGCAGTAGCTCGATCCCAAAAAAGCCTTGGGGCCTCTATGTGAGAGAATCTGGCATTTTATATTTTAAGCATAGATACTGTGTACTTTTGCATTATGGCAACTTGCACTGGGAAGTGAGAGATGGCACTAGAGGATGTCTGTGTTGAAAGGTTGTTCAGGTGGAAAACATGATCTCCTGTGGCACTCAGCAAGGAGGGCAGAGATCTCAACTGGTTGAGATGAATCAAGACAGTAAGAATAGAACTGAACTAGCGCTGCAAAATTTGGATCTGGTCTTAGATTTCAAGCATTGCTAGATTCTGAGCAAGTCTGTTCTGCACATCTATAGTGGCACCAAAAGCAGACTCAGCTGCCACCATGCAAGTGACACTGTGTAGGAGCCTCGACCTTTCCAAGAGTACAGAGCGCTTATACACTGGAGTATATAAGTCCTCCCCATCATGTTTGGACAAAGGCATCCAGAATATGGTTAAAATGCCAATTCCTCCTCAATGTGTGACAAGTATAGATTTAGTCAGTTGGCTGGGGATGCACTTTGGTGACTGAGACATTCAAAATATGAGTTCAGGGTGAGGACAGAAATCTGCGTTAGCTGATGCACAAATACATCTGTGGACAGATATATATATATATATACACACACACACATATATACATATACTGTGAATGGCGAAATTTGTAACTGCTTACGTTCTCTGGAGTCAACGGACTCTGTTGTACACCTATTGCTTGAGCCTTATTTTAGAAATCATCATCATGCTTGCATGTCTTTGCATTAGCAGCCTGAAAATTATCCTGCTTACCTATTTCAAAACATACGACTTCAGGTTATTTTCTTCAAAATATCACTACTCTCAGATCTTTGGAAGACCAAGACAGGTAATATAATCCCTATGTTTATTGTGTGGAATTGGGCAGCTACAAGCTAGAACGAATGGCACAGGACTGTCAAACTATTGTTTTAAGAACTACAATGGGAAAAAGAAATTTTGTGTACAATGAATGCCCTGCATTTCCTCCGTCACATCTCCAGCAGTTTATGTCCTTATTTGGAGAGATATAGCTAGCTCATGTGGTGTAATATAGGCTCTGAGCACATTGCAATGAATTGTTGGGTCCTAATGGGAGCTACCTGAGAAATTTTAATCTTCAGGCACTAACTGTAATGGCTTGGCAACTTATGCTTTGGAGATATCTATAGCTAACTGCCATATCCAACCACTGTTTCTGTTCTTCCAAGACAGGCATAATGAGTCCCCTGTACAGTGTATGAAGGTCCTCTCCACCTTGGCATCAGTGCCATCTACTACAGCTGTACTCAGTTTATAGGCAGCTCTGTAGGATGCTTAAATGGCTTTTTATATACACCAATGTCACAATTTAAAGGTAGAATCTGTAGTTATTTAGCTCTCAAAGTAACATTTTCAGATCAAAAAATGGGGTTGAATGGGTCCACGCAGTAGAAAGTCTGTATAGAAAGAACAGCATCTCACATAAAGCACAGATTTTATGGCAACCAGCCCTGATTGCATGCATCCTCCACCATGGGAATTTATGTGGATGTGAGAGCTGTCCTTCCCTTAGATTGTGTCCTCATGCTCATTTAAGCACAGCAGCTTAAAGAGGGTTAAAATGAGCAACCTTTCTTTTGAAGGGTAATTTGCTTTCGTAGGCTGTTTGCCTACATGCTGTGCTTTTCTCAGCTGGGCCAGGCCCAGCCTTTTGCCATGCAAACGAAGCAGTGCAGCTGCCCCTCTTGTTGGCCGCAGCCTGGGAGTTTTCCCCAGCTTCCCCTGGCGCAGGGCAAGCTTGCTCCCAGGGCTTCTGCTCCCCTGGGGTCTGCCTGTGCCTTCACGTTTTCTAAAACCATCCATTCCCCAGTGAAGGTTATGAGACATCGTAACAGGTCTTTATTTCCCTTTATTCCCTGGGATCTGAAATACATCAGAGTTGACCAACGTCGGTTAAGAAATGTCCTTTGCAGTGTTGTGTGGGCTATAGATTTCTTGTGCATTGATGATTCATGGAGGAAGACCATGATGCATTATGTTAGGTCTATTTATGACTATCATGCTCTGGCATGTCCTTTGCCCAGGGTTTGTAGCAGATGCTTTAATGGTTTGTCAGAGAGTAAAGACCATGATCTGAATAATATAATTTTCTGTAGTAATTCCATCTTATCAAAAGAGGAGTCTTTGAAGGCTCTCTTTTTTGGCCTGTCATTTTCTTTCTGTGGTTACTGTTTTATCTACACTTGTTACTACAGATTTTTTTGGACTCGCATCAAGGATAGTCCCACACATTTCTTTGACAAAACCTTTTGAAATGTTCCATTCCTGCATCTTTCATTCATTTCTAGCAGCTAAAGTTGATGAAAAACGGATACTGTACCGAATGTTCATGTGACATACAGAATGACTGATTGTTTAATATCAGCTAATAGCAAACTAGCACTGAAAGTCAACCAATCTGTTGAGGAAAGTATCTCTAGATGCATGGGGAGAAAGAAGAATAAAACAAGAAATGAATCTGGTACTGTTTGCAAACATATGTAAGAACTTAATTGAATTATCATTTGAGCTGGGCAAATAATATGAAGCAAATAACTTATTTAAATTTAACCTTTTCCATTTCATAAATTGGTCATAAGCTGCTTAAAAATATAGTTGTAATTGTATATTATTCACAAAATATTTTGGCGAATAATTCTAGACAACTCTTGTAAAGCACTGGAGCTAAACCTACCTGTATTTGAAATGTCAGCCCTCTTTTGACTGCAGTCAGGGCAGGCATTTAATAGGCATCTCTGACAATAAAGATCTGTTGTGATTTCCATCTTGCTTTCCTCTTCTGCTCCGTAGGCAGGAGTAGACCCTCTATCATGATGAATTGGCTTAGCTGTAGTGATTCCAGTTTTGAGTTTCAAAAATTTCCAGATGTCCAAAACATAGCAATATGTACCTTACACGGCTGACCTACTTTGAACTCTAAAAGTGCCATGTAGGCACCTCCTAAGCTCAGTGGGGAGAGGTAAGCACCTAGCAAGGGTGACTCTAGTGATTCTGAGGAAAGTGGGATGACGTCATGGTAAGGGCTTTTCAGTATATAGAGAATATAGAGAGGAGTAGACATCTACATTTTATGCAGTCCCATTTAGGCGGGAGGATTCTTGCATGCTGTATGTAGGAGGCAAGAGTGTGCCTTGGCTTCTGGTCTGGAAAACTTTAAGCACTGGGTTATGAAGATAGAGGGAAACAGACGCAAATGCTGGGTTGGTTCGTTGGCCGCTGTGCATTTCAAATTTGCACAGTGGCACAGGTGTCCCGTAATGCATCACTGGGCTTCTGAGCCCATCAGTCTTGCTGACCAAGCTTATGAGAAGTCAATAGCTCATAATCAGAGAGTGTAAGGTCAAGCCAGCATTTGACTCAATGTTAAGTTTCTCCATAAGTACCGAGTACTTACAGGCTTAGACCTGAAAACTGTTCAGTGGGAGTGTTACATGATGAATTTATGCTTGGATTTGTGAAGGCCAAAGAAATTCTAAGGAAAAGTTAAAATGCTTTTCTACAGGAGCTGACAGACAGGACTGTGATATGATTTTCATGCAGTGCTCTTAGTTTTCCAAGCTGCCAAGGAGACTTTCTCGGTCTGAACATGTCTGATCATGCTGATCACGTCTCTATCCACTATGAGTTTCTAAAGCCAATTTCCTGGGAAATCCTTGAGAAATCTTTAGAAAAAAATGAAGTTGCACATTAACCAATGTATTCTAACCTAAAGGTCACAAAACCTTTCAAATGCATTGCCTATAATTGGAATTAAGTGGCTAAATCTCTCTGCTGTACTTTGAAAATATACTCTTAGCAATAGTATCTTTCTCTGCTTCCAACTGCAGATGAGTGACCTTGAAAGAAAGGATCAGAACATTTTTAATACAAGTATTTATTGAATTAGCAACAGGGGAAAACTCTATATGGTTCTCAGCATTCATTTTACAAGGTTTGCCATCATCATGATGGTCCAATTGTGCAGAGAGAAAGGATTTGTGTTGCACGGGCAGTAGGAATTTCACAGCATGATTAAAGTGTTTATGTATTTTACAGTTCTAGAAAGATTTTAAGGTTAGCATTAATATATATTTGTGGTACAGAGACATGCTGAGAATTTTTAGCTCATTTTTTATTAAGGAGACACTTTCAAACTTAAATTCATTGTAGCTTGGTTTGGTTTGGATTTTTTTTCCCCAAAAATATATATGTTGTTTCTGAGTCATAAGCAGTCAATACTGCCTTGGAATGCCATACCACCAGGCGTATCTGTGTGCCTAGAGATTTCAACAGTGGTCTTTCCAGTAATTATATAGAGAACATATCTAGGCTCATAACTAGTAGATTGTTTACTGATGCTCCATATCATCTTCTATGGACAACTGGTCCAACAAAGTAAAGGAACTGCTGCTTGTCCTGCGAAACTGCTGCCTCAGCTATCCCGAATGTTCTTCTATGGGGAATTTGGTAATTCGTTCCTCATAACTATACTCAGATAGTGCTCTGGCAAAGACATTCTTCTGTCCTGACTTTGTCAGGAAGAACCAGGTAAAGGTCCCTTTTGAAAGACACCACAGTTTCTTGCAGCACTGATGCATCAAACGGATTATCAAATATGACGAACACTATTTTCCTAAATTATTATTTGCAGTTTTTTCATTCCCTGGCTATTTCCTAGAAAAAGTGTTGCTGTTAAATCTCTAGAAAAAATGTTAATATTAAGCATTAACATTTTTTCCACTTAACATATTTTTAATTCATGATTTAGATTACATTTCACCAAGCACACAAGTTTCTTGAGATTTAAATGGAGCTGTGACTCGTTTCCCCCGTCCTTAAATCCAAAATGAACCAACTTCAACAGGTTGAAGTGTTTCATGCTGTTTGCTTATACTTGTTCAAAACTAGCCCATAACCTGCTGTTTCAAGTGTCCCCAATGCAGGAATGAGCAGATCACATCTAGCAGAGTAAGAACTGACCACAGGTTTACTCAGTAGCTAAACACATCTTTGTGTACTTTTTGAAACATTTGTGCAGTTATTCATTATTTTTTGTCATTATCTGATCCTGTTTGTCTTAGGACCTGACTGGGAGCAGATATGGAAAAGGAAATATTATTTCTGCAAAAGTTACAGCCTACCATGAGTAAAAAATCTCACCAGGAATTTTCATCTTAATTTTATTGACATCAGTAATTACAGCTGCTCATCTGAGGTTTTATTTGAGCTTGCAAACCTCTCTAGCTTTATCCATCATGAGTCTAACCTTTCCTTGGTGTTCTCTGCACCCTCTGGAATTAACATACCCTTTTCTCCAGGTTTCACAAATTTGACATTGCTCTTCAGACTTTGCACATGCCCTCTCTTTTACCTTTATCATTCACAGGCAGCCTTTGTGCTCATTTGCTTCTTTCTGCTCTCCCATTTCGGCATCCTCACTGGTCCTCAGTTTTGAGAATCTCTCTTGTGAAAAGCTAGTAGGGGCTGGCAACACTGAGATGAAAGACAAAATTATTTTCAACTCATAAGCTCTAATCATAACCCATGATAAGATTCATTATTATACTTCAACCTGACCCATATAATTTCCAATAAAAATCATATAAGAACTACTTATCTAACACATTATTTAAGAAAAATAAACCCAGGTAATTTAGCATTTAAAAAATACAGTCACAGAAGAGAACTAAGAGAGAGAGAGACGCATGGGGGGAAAGCTCATTGCTAAGGATTAAACCTATAATACGTCAGCAGTAGCTACCGGTACTGTAATTACAGATGATATTAATAAAAGCATTAAGTATTTTAAGTGGCAGAGACCTTTCAAGAAATTACTAGTAAACTAAAAAGTAGACCAAGGATCATTTCATTTAATTGTCAGGGTTTTTTTTCACAGCTGGTTTCTTGAGTGTCTCAGGGAGACAGACAGAAATATAATATAATCCTGAAAACTCTCCTGTGTACTTCAGGTACTGGTTGCCTGCTATGGATAAGACAGTAAAAATCCAGTCCTGTGTGAGCAGGAAACTTGTCCCAGTTGACAACGAGCAACTTAAACAACATGTAGTATTAACTTTTCTCTTAATATGTTTAAGTTCTTCAAATTTGGATATCTATCCCTGGATCTGGCTGTCTTTATTTGGAACCTAAATTAACAGGATCAACATTTAAGCAGAAGAGACTAGCTGAATATCCACCTTCAAACCCATAGGTGCTCCAGCCCTCTGGTGAAAGCAAACTCACTTGAAAACAGAGTGCACTCTCAAGAAGACGGGAATCTTTTCATAAGGAAGGAGCAAACATTTCTAGTATTTTCACCTCCTCTGATGAAGGTAGGACTTTCCACTTCATAACAATGTGGACAGCTGACAGATAAGCATTTCCTCAGCAACTTACACCTTCTAAGCATGAGGGACAGGACAGGGGAAAAAAGACTCTGTTTCAGGAACTCTGCAGTATTTCACCCATGAAGATATGCAACAATTGATTAAAGATATTTCCTACCTGTACATTTTTCCTTTTCTGATTTACATGCAGAATTCTATGTCAGGGGTATAAGTTTCTATTAGATGCAATTGTACATCCTTAAGAAGACACACGCCCCCTCCCCAACACGCAAACACATAACTATTTCTACTACATTCTGTAGGGTTTCTCACTGGGGCTGACAGAAAACAGTTAGCCCACAAATTACTTGCAAAAAAAGAAGAAAGCAAGTTATAATTCAACCATTTTTGTATAGAAGATATTGCTTTATATAGAAATAGTTCGTTTATAGCTGTCTGAGACTAATTGGTTCATTCCATTCACAATGATTTATTTATTAATGTTGCTGATTTGCACACATACACAGCTTGGAGTACACAGAACAGTTTTATAATAAAATTGATAAATACGTTTAATTTATTGATTTGCAAATAACAAATTTATTTGGTCTAAAAAGTTTATTGGTTCATAAGAATGAAATACTGATTTTTGTGTGTAATATAAATTTTAGATGTGCACTTAAGCAGAGGCAGCAAAGCTGCTTACACTGCTTGGTGGAAGTCTATCAAGCTTTTCAACCTTATCTTCATTTTGAGGGGTTTATAGCTAGGTCATAAAAAATGAGTTTGGGCTGAGTCTTCTTTTAAGACAGTCATGTATCTACTGTTTGACATCTCAACGAAGAGCACTTTTAAGCACATTCACAAAACAGATGATTGGTCACTGTTAAACAGTAGATGTTTAGAATAAGTACCCATTACTGTAACTGTAGATTTATTTCTGTTTATAATTTCTGCAATTGGCTATTTGGCTTCTTCTGTGTTTCCTGTTAAAGAAAATAATGTGTTTATTGAAGAATAATAAAAAGTATTTTAAAAGTGCTGCGTGCTTTATAGTCAAGTAAGGTGTTGACTTAAGGCTCAGCCTGATGGTCCTGAAGACAGTGAGAGTATTTCCATGACCTGAAATGTTAGCCCTGGGGCAGAGAAATGTTCAAGCACATCACAACAGTGTGTCCCAATCTCAGCAAGGCAGCAGTGCAGTTCACTGACTTGAAGATTCCTGTTATCCCCACACACACAGTTATCATTGTGCCTAGTGTTTAGAAAGAGCAAGGTAATGAGCTGCATTCCCAGTGATTCTTTATATTTCTGTATGAAGTTTATATTAAGATGCTTAGTTTGCATAACAAGGTTATGCACTGAAGTGAAAGACTTCCCACCAGAGTGTAGGAAAGATTTTGCTGGCGTTGCATGGGGACACAAGTACATCGTCTCTGAGGAAAATTGGCCTAATGTGCTTCCAGCCTCCCTGCCTGTGCTGTTCTTTCTCTCTTTTTTCCTGTCCTGGCTCAATCTCATTCCCCTCTTCTGCTCTGCTGATGTGATTGATTGTGGGACTAAACAGTGAAGCAGAACACAGTAGGGAGAAAAAAGAAAAGAAAAAAAGAAAAGACAAGAAAAGAAAAGAAAAGAAAAGAAAAGAAAAGAGAAAAGAGAAAGCAAAAAACACTGCAATGTGGGAGTTGAAGCCTGTACCTGGTGGTTGAGGTAGGGATGGAACATCTTTAAACCAGCCTTGTGTGCCTGGATCCTGAGCAGGCTGGTTGTATCCAGATAAGCTATTAGATTATTTCTGGTTGCAGGAGTTGAATGCACCATTAGCAAGTTTGCTGATGATACCAAACCGGGAGGTGCTGTTGACTGTCTTGAGGGACAGGAGGCCTTGCAGAAGGATCTATATAGATTGGAGCGTTGGGCTGTAATAGGATGAAATTTAACAAGTCCAAATGCCATATTCTGCACCTAGGATGGAGTAATGCCGGGCACAAGTATGAATGGGGAGAGGAGTGGCTGGAGAGCAGCCTTGCAGAAAGGGATCTGGGGGTGCTGGTCGGCAGCAGGCTCAATGCGAGGCAGCAGTGTGCCCTGGCAGCCAAGAGGGCAAACTGCAGCCTGGGGTGCATCAAACACAGCACAGCCAGCTGGTCAAAAGAGGGGATTATCCCGCTGTATTCAGCGTTGGTGTGGCCGCACCTCGAGTATTGTGTGCAGTTCTTGGCCCCACAGTTTAAGAAGGATGTGAAGGTCCTTGAATGCATCCAGAGGAGGGCAAAAAAGCTGGTGGGTGGAAGGGCTGGAAGAAATGTCCTGTGAGGAGCGGTTGAGGACTTTGGGCTTGTCTAGTTTGGAGAAAAGGAGGCTGAGGGGTGATCTCATTGCTCGCTACAGTTTCCTGAGGAGGGGAAATGGAGAGGGAGGTGCCGATCTCCTCTCCCCGGTATCCAGTGATAGGACGCATGGGAATGGTTCAAAATTGCACCAGGGGAGGTTTAGACTGGACATTAGGAAGCATTTCTTTACTGAGAGGGTGGTCAAACACTGGAACAGGCTTCCTGGAAAGATGGTCGATGCCCCAAGCCTGTCAGTGTTTAAGAGGCATTTGGACAATGAATAAAATAACATGCTTTAACTTGGCCAGCCCTGAATTGGTCAGACAGTTGGACTAGGTGATGTTGTAGGTCCCTTCCAACTGAAACAGTCTAGTCTAGTCTATTTTGCAATCATATTCATTTTGTATTCTGCCTGGCTGGGTGACAACGCTGCCTAGCCTGTGCCCAAGGGCTGGATGCGTTTTAGCTGCAGTTCTCAGTGCTGCGATGGAAGAAGCCCTGAGAGCTCACCTCAGACTTACAGGAAGCCTTCAGAAGGCAGGGAGGTTTTCCATCCGAGCAGACACTGGGGGAAAGAGGATCTCTAAGAACAACCCTGTCCCTCAGTTGAGATCCTATGGAGTGGAAGCAATGTCTGGGCCTTCCTAAGGCTGGACACTGCATTGAGACAGTATTTTAACTGAGGGAAGCAAAACAAGTGTCTTGAAGATAAACTTAGACATAAGTAGCAACAAATATGTTTTTCTCTTTTTTTATACTGTCTCTAAATATCTGCTTTATTGGGCATTCCATTTTTAATTAAAAAAATTTGTATATTTGTTTCCTCCAAAAAATCTCTCCATCTGGTGATAAGAGACATTTCAAGTCTGGCAAAACATTTGTTTTTCATTTTCAAGGAAGTAACAGTCCTAAATGTAGGTTTGGCCTGAATAGATGAATGTTGGTATAGAAAAAAAATAGAAAAAAGGAAAGAAAAAATCACCTTAGGCTCAACTGGTAAACAGATCTGGCATTCAAGCTTTAAGAAAGGGTAATTAGTAGCTAGCTTTACTGGGAATAGGAAGGTGTAGACAACTTCATTTCTTCAGATATTACATCCTAGTCAAAACAGTATCATTGTTGTTGTTCAACAACAGACAGGAGAGATCTGATCTCAGCTGGAAGTCTGCTATAGTTAACAGTTAATGGTATAGATATTAGTTTGGAGGAGATTTCCTTCAGACACGCAACACTTTTTATTTAAGTTTGTCCAATTCTGAATTTTGTTTTTATTATGAAACAACTTGATGAAGAAACACAATTGAATGGAGTTAGACACACTGTGTTGGTAATGTCTCTGTTGATTTGCTGTGATTTCAAGATTTTATAAAATGCTTGAGTCATGAGATGTCACTGCATGGTAGATTAATTTGGTCCCAGAGATCGGC
Source organism: Fulmarus glacialis (assembly GCF_000690835.1). Lineage (NCBI taxonomy): Eukaryota > Metazoa > Chordata > Aves > Procellariiformes > Procellariidae > Fulmarus > Fulmarus glacialis. The sequence goes on along the minus strand of NW_009216904.1, from coordinate 19,686 downwards.
CAAAGTATTTCCAGCTATGCAGACAGACCTAAGGGAATATGACCTCTGTCACAGCACACCTCAAAAGACAGAGTTTTATCTATTACATGTACCCATGCAGACATTTGTTTTTACATTACTTCAGTTTTTGTGCTCACCTGGAGACATGAAACTTATGAAACTGTCTGCTGATGGCTATAACTAGTCTTACTTACTAATTACTATTAGTATAGCAGCAGTGCCTGGGACCTCCAAAGCTGAGTATTTTACGACAAAACCCAAAGTCTTGTGTCAGAAAGCTTACAATATAAATTAAATATAGATAGAAAAGGATACAATAAACAAACTGGAAAATACAAGGTAAAAGGGAAAACATGGGAGAAAGAGATACTTATCATGACTAAGGTAAGTTTTAAAGAATGGTTAAAAAGTGAATAAATAATACATTTGTGGATCCTACTGTCAGCTTCTTTACCAAAGGACCTTCTACACAAGCATTAGGAATCATAGCTGTCCTGGTTTTGGCTGGGATAGGTTAAATTTCTTCCTAGTGCTGTGTTTTGGATTTAGTATGAGGAGGATGTTGATAACACACTAATGTTTTCAATTGTTGCTAAGTGCCCTCCTAGTCCAAGGACAGCTCCCATGCCTACTGACTGAGCTAGGTGCACAAGATGGGAGGGAACATAGTCAGGACAGCCAGCTCAGCTGGCCAATGGGGTATTCCATACCATGTGACGTCATGCTCAGTATATGAATGGTAGGCGTGATCCAGGAAGTTCCGATCACTACTTGGTTATCGGTCAGCGTGGGTGGTGAGCAATTGCATTGTGCGTCACTTATTTTGTATATTCTATCATTATTATTATTATTTTCCCTTTTCTGTTCTATTAAACTGTCTTTATCTCAACCCACGAGTTTTTCTCACTCTCACCTTCTGATTATCTCCCCACCCCACCAGCGGGGGGAGTGAGCGAGCGGCTGCGTGGTATTTGGCTGCCTGCCAGGTTAAACCACGACAATAGCTCAGAGACATTATTTGGGGAACCTGACAAGTGAGTTATAAGCATAATTCTAAATAAACTGATTAGTGCATAAAAATATCCAGGCGGATGTTGATCCATTAAAAGTACTTGCAAAAACCACATAGATAGAATAATTTTTTTAAGGAATATTTATTTTCAGTTCCATTTAAACAACCCACTTTTGTAACACATACTAAAATCTTTAGGAAACATTCTAAGAAATTTCAGGATTATAGCCACAGGGATGAATTAAATGCATTTCAGTTCTGCAGATAAAAATACAGAATATGTTTGCATCATTCTGCATTTTATTATGATGCTGCCTTTTGGTATGCTTTACATTAAAAATACATGACTGACACTCTTTATACCAGTAAGCCTTTTTATTGAAAAAAAATATTATTGCATTAAACTACATTCCCAGGAATTCCTTGAATAACCTAAAAAAAAAGCCGCATTGCATGTACAATAGTGCAATTCACTTAGCTACTGTATAATATAAAACATTTTATACAGAGAATACAAAACAAAATTACTAGTTTACATATTATACTAGCCAGAGTATTATCCAGTTTTAAATATAAACTTAACACTTTTAAAATCAATCTGGTCAAATGGCATTTTTATGCAAATCTGCACAACAAATATACATGTTAAATGTATTCCAGAAGTGCCTCAGTTACCAAAAAAAAAGCCAAACCAAAAAAAATTTTTCATTGTGTAACTCCGGAAACTTTTGTTATTGGAGTTTTACAGTGTGAGTGATATGTTTCCTTGGATTACGTATCAAGAATATACAATCAATCTAAAAAAGATTATTAACTTGGACTGTACATATCGTGCCACCAGGATACTGTAACTCTTTTAAAAATCAGTCTAAATAAAATCAAAATTGTAGCACGGCTCCATATATCAGGCTCAATTATGCTTTTAATAATAATAATGATACAGATTTAAAGTACATTACTGATGAAAAACAAATATGGCAGCAAGTAGAGCAAATATGTAATCTCAGCTGTGCTGATAATTTTATTACATTTCTCCAGGAAAATCTCTTCTGTGTACTAAGAATGATATTGGACATTCCCTTTGTTGGTAGTCAATGATTGCTGTTTTGCTATTGTGCTGTTTCTGTTCCTTCTTAATCTCTCTTTTTTCCATCAATACCTCTCAAAATCCTAATTCCCATTGTTCCAAGAATTAAATTTAATCTTTATTGTCTATTCATTTGCTTACCAGATCATCCTTGTTGGTATACACAATGATGCATGGACAGCCTATGATTTGGTTCCTTCCTAGAATCCCATTGTATTGTGCGTACATTAAGGGAAATATATATAACTATTTTCCATAAATGATCTACTTAGTAGGATGTTGTTGAGTTTCAGTTAGTCAGGTTTCTTGCCATAGGAAATTCTACAATATTAACATTGCCTGTAGGAAGCAGGGATACAAAATGTGTGTGTACACATTAAAGATGAGATTAGTCTGTCATTTGTTCTGTTCCACTTTTTTCTCTTGGTGTTATCTACTTAGGATTCAAAAGAACTCTTATATACAATGAGAACAGCTGTTTTTTCTTGAATAGGAATGGAACTGGGCCTGTAAATTTAAAAGTTTGTAGGGCTGGAAATGCATCTTTTAGACTGGTACTAGCCCTAAACTGGTGGTAGTAGCCGTGCAGCTCAGTCAGCCTCTTCTAGGGCACAGGCTGACCTGCTCCTTTAAAATGGCCAATTCAAAGTGTTCCTACAGAATTACAGCTAATGTTTCCAAGTGGTCCACTGAGTGAGGGATCTCCATTCAAGCAAGCAAGTACTAATTTTCAGAGGTGTTAAGTCACATTCAGTGAAATAGATTTGATTCTCAGAAAGCAAAGTTTCAGAAGTATAGAAATTATATGTAAATTCAGATCTATTTTGGGGAAGATTTTCAGCCAAAAATGAAAGGAAGAATTTTAAAACTGTGGAAATATTTATTTTTAACATCTTTCCCAAAGAAAATTTCTGACTTCCTTAATTCTGAAGCAATAATTTCAATTAAAGAAGTTCCCTACAATAAAAATGAGAAAATTAAACCATGAAGATAAGTAATTCCAAAACGGCATGAATTCATTTTGTTAATGAAATTAATAAATCAGCTGGGAATCCAACTAAAAGATATTGGAGAGTGCTGGTTTCAGCAACCTTTTTCAATACAAAAATGTTTTGCTTCTGCTCAGTCTCCAGATATTTTTCTGACAACTTTTATTTGATGGCTAAAATGTTAAGTGTCCAAAGGAACTTTAACTTTGAAAATGAACTGCAAAAAAAGCAGTCACAACTTGTGAAGCCATTTGAAAAGTTTGGTATAAGACCAGTTTATGCTGAAGCAGCTGCTTTTAGAAATTAAAACAATTCAGTTTTATTGCAATGGATCAATCTAGTTTGATAAAACTAAGTTAGAAAATTGGTCTTAAGTCGTATTTTAAAAACTCAGTTGCAATTAGATTTCTCAGTTTCTTCAGATAGCCAAATACAATGGAATAAAATCCTCCAAAAGTTTTTTAATGTGTTTTATATTGATCCTGAAAGATACATTATTAATTGTGCACTACATTATTGCAAATTAATTGAAATTATTTCAAATGTTTCTAATTCAAACAAACAGGTACTGTCTGTCAGACACTTCACTGTCCAGTTATATTGGGAAGCATGCCTGCAGTCTAACCACAATTATGAACTTAATTTCATGCTAAATATCCCATGTTGAGTTAGAAACATTGTAAAAATAGTCAAAATGTGCCATCTAAAGAGATGTTGAAGCCCTCACCTATTTCCAGATAGGCAGTTATTACTAGCAATTTCAACCATGCACTACCCTGAAGGTTGGATACACACATTCAAACATTGCAGATTCACAACTTCAATTTGTATGTTGAGAGTTTGGGAAGCCATGCGAAAATCTAGACTTATTTGTTTAGATTCAATATACCTTGAAATGCTGAGAACTGTGGCATGGTTGTCTATGAGACTTGACCTGGAGAGCCAGTTTCCGCTCGGAATTTTACTTCTGCATTTTTATGAATATCGGCACGATTTTATAGGACCAGCCAATTGTTTATGTTGTTTGTGAAAGGGATGAAACATATGTACATGTTCTTTGGGCAGGACTCTCCCACACATCAGAGCTCTGTTTGGTAGGAAAGAAGTGTTGCAGTCTTGGCCAGGGACCTCTGAGGTTCAAGGCCAGCACTAGCTGCTTGGCAACTCTGGGTTGCTGCAGCCCACCCCTCACATACCCCATGCTACAGCCACTGGCAGGCAATGCCAAAGAACTTGGTTTCATCCTCTTCTTTCCCTTGGCTTCTTGGATGCTTGGCAGCCTGCTTGTGCCAGCAGAGCCCCCTACATACACTAGGGGAATTTTTTGTTATGTACCTGTGGCCAGATTGCAGTCCCTTTACACTGTCCAAGCAACACATCCCAGGGATAAAATCACTAAAGGATCTTTGAGATGTTGTTGTGACCCTCTTCTTCCAGCGTTAACTCATCATCCCTCACTCTAAGGCTCCCCGATTTATTTTGGCCAGGAGACAGAACCAGGGACTTGTGGTCCCAGATACCTTCTTTTTTGCTCAGTCTGAAATACCTTAACCAGACCAAGTACTATGCCATTGCGTATAGACACTCAGAAAAGCAAACCTGTGACGTATGTCAAGATTGCTCTACCTTAAATTGTGCTACTTTAAATCACTCATCACTGTTGACATTCTTGGTCCTGTTGTGTCTGGGTGTTGTGGTCCTATTCCTACTGACAGTCACAGACTTCACTTCAGGCTGTTCTTTCCAAACCTTCTGCAGAATGACACTAGCTAGACCCTGTCCTCCTTGTGATAGCGCCATAAAAGGCTTTAAAACAACTTTTACTCAGTGGTACGAGAACTAAATCAACATTCATTCGCTGTCAGCCAGAATGTGGACTTTAAAATATTTGCTGTTGTGCTCTCAGCAAAACAGCAGATTTCCTCTCAGACGTGACTGAACACTGAATAATTTATTTTATTCAAATTTGTGTTTGGAGCCATGGTGTAATCGTTTGGGCTAGTTTAAATAGCTAGAAACACTGAAAACTTCTTTTATTGTTGGTAACTGTTGGGTCTGGCTAGAGCAAGAATGGTGATGGGGGTCTTGCCCTTGGAACAATGGATGAACTAAGGGATTTGGATGTATAGCAGAAGGTGTGGCTGCATTCAGGTGTGGTGTAAATAAGGCTGGGACATATGCAGTGTGTGGCAGCGCGGGGAAGGTCAGTGGGGAAGCGGGGAAGGGGGTGGTGGAGACCAAGTGCAATGGGTGTCCTGTCAGCAGAGCGGGGTGGGTGGGAATGAGGGCTGGCGCTAATGGGGAAAGCGATATGGGGACGAAATGTGCCTGAGAGAGGGGGTGGAGGTGTGCCAGGGAGAGATGGCTGCCGTGGGGATGTACAGATGCCGAGACAGCAAAGCGTTGCAGCAGTGTGTGGTGTATGGTGGTGACAGTAGCGTGCTGCTGAACAGGGAGGGCAGGAACTGCTGGTGTTGCAGAGAAGGCAGCTGGTCCTGGGGCAGGCAAAACTTTCAGGTGTTTTGCCAGAAGTTGTTTCTGCATATGCTGCTGGGCTTGCAGCTGCAGCAACCTGTATTTGTCTACTTCCTCTGGTGAAAACGTGATAGGCTGCTGCGTTAAAGCAGGGGAGGTGGATTCACTGTACGCTTCTGGGTCATTTACTGTGTCATTATACTTCTGCATAGCATTGTCACAAAGAGAGTCTGAACTGCCTTCTGCCTGGTTCGAGTCCATGTTTACATCATGTAGTTCTTCTTTGGTCTCTGTTGAATTAGCAACAACAGAATATCTATTAGAGGGAAAAGCACCAGAGAAATCATTTGGTACTGGGTCACAGCTTTGTATAAAGGGTTGCACTTCACTAATGAAGAGATTGGATTGTTCCTTTATTGCTGTGTTCCTTTTTATGCTCGGGCTCTGATATCCTGTTTCTATTTGAATGATGTCTTTAAAAAGACAATGATCATAATCAGTGCCTGTTGAAACAGCAACATTAGTTATCTCTGATGCTTCAAAGTTGTTTTTCTTCACACTGGTTTCCAATGAACCGATTTCATTATGCCCTGTGCCATTTTTACCTACGCTTAGCAGTTTCTCTGGCAAAGGTAACATTGCAATGTCATCTACTGATGATGAAAACTGAAGAGCAAAGTGGCTTCGTGAGTGATCCTTTAATTCTACCCCACAAGTGTTTGAAAATCTCTCTGAATTGTGTGTTTGTTCCTGGGTTTTCTTGGACTGCACTCTTTCTAAAAGTATCTTGGCTGTCAGTGACTTTCTTTTTCCACATATGTCTTTTGCCAGGGTTTCAGAAGAGCAGGTGGCAAGGTTCTTTGCCCGACCATTCACATTCAGAGAGTCATAATGTGCAGTTTCAGCTTTTCCCCGTTCAGTGTTAAAACCTCTTTCTGTGTCCTCTTTTGTTTTGTTGTCACAGTTGTCAGTCTCTTTTGAGAAGGATCCTGAACTGCTACTTCTTGATATTCTGCTACTAGATGATCTTTCACTGCTTCTTGAATCTCTGGTGGAACAACTTTTGGAGCTATTGTAGCTTCTACTTCTACTATGCTCTTTGCCAAAATGCCGGTGTCTACGTCTGCTGTGTTTAGATCTGTCTCTGTGTTGTAAAGCTTTATGTCTTGAACATCTTCGATATTTAATTGTGCCCCTCTGTGTACAGTTTCTAGTTTTGTGACTTCTACTACAACAAAGATAATCCTCATCTGTATCATCAGAAGTGCAAATACACTTGTGCTTTCTGTGTTTACATTTGTGCCTTTCAGCTGTCTTGCTTTTTCTTTTACAACAAAAAAGCGAATGATTTCTGCTGTGAGTGTTCGATGTGGGACTCATGTAGCTCGTGTAGCTACCTGTACCTCTAACTGAAGTGTCAGAATAGCTGGAATGTCTGTCAGAGAAGGACTTTTGAGGAGATGGAAGTCTCCAGCATCTCCTGTAACTTCCACACCCTTCATTTTCTGAATACCTGCTGTTTGAACTGGATTTGTAACTAAGTAAACTTCCACTAGAGTCTTTTCCACTGTCACTTATGTCACTGCTGCAGCTGGCCACATCTTGAATGGATCTGCAGTCATTTTGGTTTTCACGTTTTCCCTCAGAGCAAATTAAATGACATTTTGCAGTTTTAGAATTTTTAATCCTAGACATAAAAGCAGAAAAGGAAATGCTTTCTTTTCTGATGTTCTGTTTTTTTCTTTCACAGCTATGAAAATGATGCTTTAAAGATCTTCTCAGTGTTGTTGTATGAAGACTTTTTTCTGTCACATAATCCTTTTGTGAGACATCAAGGTAAGCAGGCACTTTAGGTATATTTCCATTCAAATAATCTGCAAAGTATTTTTGACCATTTTCATTCATTTCGTTCCCTATGTCTGACTTAGCTTTTTGCTTGGCCTTTCTTGGATTTAGGGAACCTTTCATCTTCTTTGGTTTCAACAACTGATTATCTTGTTCATTTGACATTTGCTTGTGTTTTATTAAACCTGAGGCTTCATTTTCATCTGCAGTCTTATTTATAGAGTGCTCTTTACAGCTTGCTTTGTTTGTTTCATGCTGTTTACCATCTCTGTGATTTAAAGAGAGTCTGAAGTCAAAATACAATGGATTACAGCCATATGAAATACAGGGCTCAGTTTTTGTAAACAAAAGTAACTCTGTGGGCCACTGCAGAGCAGTGGTGCCATCTTTGCTCACTACATGGAGGAAAGGCAATGCCTGGGGCTTAACCTGTTTAACCATGGTCTCCCTTGGAAGTGTTTCCATATTCCCATTTGTGGTTTCTGAACTCTCCAAAGATCTTTCTCTTTTTACCACCCCAGGACTGTCATTAATGTTGCTTGCGCATGCCAGCTGAAGTTCTGGCTGTGGTGGGAGCTCAGGTAACTGATCAAGCAGGTGGGCATTGCTGTGCTTGTAGGTGTTCGGCTGTGTACAAAAATTGCTAGCTTGGTATGAAGGTGAAATGAGAGTTTCCAACAATTGCTCAGACTCATTCAATTTGCTCTCTTGCTCTGTTTCTCTAAGTGAACCAGAAAAATCCAAATTTGAAAGCTGCATTTTGACTCTGCAAAATGAAGGATGAGCACTGACCTTTTCTTCTAATTCTCTGTCACTGCTTTTATCCTTTTCCTTTAGCATTTTAGGTTTTGCAGCTGCATGACTTGATGCACTGTTATCCAAATCCATTTGGTCTTGTGTAATAGGTGGCCCTTTATCCAAGCTTGCTTTTACATCCTCCTCCAAAAGTGTGCCAGAACAACAGCCCTCAAGAGCTTGCTTTGTTTTATGGTAGGGGGATTTGCTACAATCATTTCCTTCTTCAGAGTTCTCACTGAAGACTGATGCTGAGGACTCGAGCTTCAAAGGGACTTTTTTAGAGAATGAGAAAGACACTCCCGCTCTTTGAGAAGCATTGGTGCTATCTGGGAACACTTGTGAGACTTGATTTCCAAGTGCATGGGGTCTTTCGGTAGGGGGCTGGTGCCTGCTTGTGATAAGCTGCTGTTTCTCTAATATGTTGCTGGAGAAACCTTGTCCTTCTCTTGTGGTGGTTCTTTGAGAACTGGCTGTGAACTTGCCACCCTTGTACAGGAAAATGCCGTCTGGTGATTCCTGCTTTTCCACGACTAATCTGGGGGCTTTAAGCAATGGTCCAGTCCTAGTGATGCTGTAAGGTAATAAAGAAAAAAAAAGAAAGCTGTATTAAGTAACCAAGTTAAGACAGAACTTGCATTTGACAATGTCTCTCAGGTAAAGAAGGGTGTCACTCATGCTGTTACAAGGGAAAACTAAGTTTGTAAAGTTTCTAAAGGGTAAATGTGCAGTCTAGCCCTGAGCTTGTGCTTCTATATAGGCAAGACAATCTTTACATACAGGAAATTATATGATATGAAGACAACACATGAATGTTCTTTTTCAGAGTTATGCCCATGTACAGCCAGAACAAACAGTATTGTCTTTATTCTGAATTTATATCAGTGAGAATCTGGTCTGTGGTAAGTCTTGGTTTTCTGAGAGACCATTGCAAAGGAAATTGTGTCTCGCTCAAAATGAGACATTTCCACCTGGAGCATCTGCAGAATCAAACAAATAAGAGAAAAGGCAGCATTCTGCTTGCCGGTGTGTGTGTGTGTGTGTGTGTGTGTGTGTGTATGTATGATTTTTTTAAGAGTTGATTTTTATTTTATCTTTATATTATTCCACAATAAATGACTTTGTGAAATATTCAAAGAGATATTGATGCTAAAATTATCACCAAACATTGGTGAGGAAAAGGACACAAGGTGGATTTCTATCAATATTAATGGCAACTTCAGGGCTCTCATGATCAACCACCACTTGACTGACTTTGGCAGATTTTCTCTTTCTGTATTCTACTTTCATTAATTACATTTTTCCTCTTCCCAAAACCTCTCAGTTTTTAAATCTGTGGTTTAATTTTCTTGTACTTTAAAAAAAAGGAACCTATTCTAAGAAGGCCTTAACGAACAGGATAAATCATTGATTTCTTGCAATATATAATTAACTGAGATGGGAATGACTGTTGCCGTTTTCCATTAGAGATGAGACATATATAGCCTCCATACGAATGTTATTCCAAGTAATATTTTAAACATGCATTTCATTAGACCAATTATCTACATTTGCTATCAATGCAATACTACAGTATACTTACATGAAAAAATTTTGGAACCAGCTTCAGTAAAGAGTTTGATTCAAAATTAGAAAATATTTTAATTAAATGTAAGCAAATTACAACTGCCAGATCTGCATAACAGCTATCTACAAATAGGCTAGCATGCTTTATAAATGCTATAAAAATGCATTGATCTTCAGCAGTGGGAACGACATAAAGACTCTCTGGAGTAGGGTCAGCTTGGAGTGTGAGAATATGTATGCATTTCTGAGAATATATTTGCATTTGCCACAAATTTGGCATCAGGAGATACAAATTCACCCCTATTTGTACATCAGGAAGGAATTATCTCCTGGAGAAGGCATGTAAAGAGATCCTTTTCAAAGTCTCCTTGGAACAGCAAAATAAAGTTGATTTTCAGTTTTTCTGTGCACCAGATTAACAGTAATTTTGTTGTCAAATTGTATTAGCTTGTTGTAAGGAACTCTGTTGGAACCTGAGACACAGTACTCAGGGACAATAACAGTTGTGTGTGTGTGTGGACTTTTGCTTAGAAAGGCTGACTTTCTGCCTTGCCTGAGCAACTGGGAATGCTACCCCTCCACCAAGATCACGGTTCTCAGCCTATTAGTCATTACAAACAGGAATAGCAAGCACTGTCTTTCCAGGCTCTTTGTAAAGGATTATGGACTCCTGGCTCTTTCTAAAAGCAAACTCGCTTTTTCCCTCCCAGTCTCACTCTGGCTTTCCTATTACCACCAACCTTATCGGTCTATCTGAGACTACATCTTCAAGTGCGTGGGCATAAAGGCATCTCCCCACAGGCAGTTATATTTCTTTCAGTAAATTTGTATGAAAATGGAGTTGTAACCATAAAAGTGATACATTAGCACTAAACTGTTATATTTCAGCAGATTACTCAAAAGCAATTACATAGGCCAAAATGAGTGTATAATAAACTCTGAATGTTATTATTTCCAGGGTACAGTAAGCTTGATATGAATTTAAAAGAATGCCAGTTTAATTATTTACTTAACTCATTATGGTCATAGATTAACATAAACAATTGTTCTGGTGGCAATCTATTCTACTGAAGCATTCAGTGTCATTAAACAAAGGAGATTTCTCAAATGTAAAGGTTTATTAGTGTAAACTTTGTACTGTATCTTGGTATTCATCAATAAAGCTAACAGTATTGGGCAAACTTAACTCAATTACTTGTTTTTCATTCACATAATGATACTTCCATTACTCTATAGAGAAACTGTGAGAATAATCTCAGTATACTAAAAGTAGTGAAAGCGATTCACAGAGTAAGTACAGATGCTCTAAAAGGTGTTTTCCCTCTCCCATTTACTTACTAGCAAATGATAAGACAGTTATACTAATCTATTCAGGTCAGTTAGAATAAGGTAAAATGGTGATGATATAAAAACATCTTCAAACCACTCAGTTCAGAAGAGGTGAGATTAACTAGAAAAAGAGCGAAAAAACCCATCAAATGGCAAGTAATTAATTCAAGGGCTTTCAACTTTATCGTTTGCAGAACAGGAACATTTGGAGCTGGGGTCAGCTGAAAACAGGTTACAGTACACAATCTCTGTACGTTACAGAGTGTAGGAGTAAATATACAGACATTTCTTCTGGGACTGAGAAAAGAGGGCATTAAAATGTAATATAAATTTTAAATACTTGCCATTCTGACTGCTTCCGTAACTCTGCAAGCTGGTGGAGCCGCTTGAGTGCTTTTTCCTGTTTCTTCTCATCTTTCCATGACTTTGAAGCCACATTTCGAGCAAATTCCCTTTGTTTTAAATCTTTCAACCTCTGTGTGAAAAGAACAAAAAGAGAATGGATTAAGTATGTACACAGCAGATGCATATCCTCTTACTCAATTTATTTGCTTTTGGCGAAGTTAGTAGGTAACTAATATACTTAAAATGTTATCATCCTAAGAAGAGATTGAAAATGTGATCTTTGCCTAACAAAACAACATGATTGGGCCATCGCTATTTAGCTGATATATACCTACATATGAATGATAGCTTTTTAGTTTCTTATGAATACACAAATCTGTTCTGTACAAACACATACACAAAACTAGACTCCATTTAATGTAGTTGAAATTTTCCTAGTCGGAATTTAATCCATAGGCATATACTGGAGCAAAGCTGAGCTCGTGTGTGTGATATATGTTATAGATCTCTATACTTGCACATGTATGCATGGATGTATGCATGCTTCTGTGTTGGTTTGTAGCTTTTTAAGACTGCATTTGTTTTTCAAAAGGGAGAACTACTCTCTGAAATATTTGACCAGGAAACTCTTTTACGGTTATTTTCACAATTTTTTTTAATCTCCTCCAACATCTATAAATCAGATAATTCCTGCTAGAGAGAGCAAAATTCTTTGCTTTTATTATGTTTTTTATTACCTGGTTTTGCACTGCTGACAGTATAAGGAAAAGTGAAGAAGACAACCAAAATGTGTCAAAAACATCCTCTGCACAAAAAATGGTGTTATCTTGCCTTTGAGTTCACTGCACTCTCTAGGACTCAGCAGGTCATGTCCAACCTTACAACTTCCCAGTTCAGGTCCATGCTTCCACGCTCCATGGCAGAAATGCCTTCCTCCCTTCACCACCTCTCCCTCCAGTGCTGTGGTGTTTGGGGAAGGCAGGTTTACAGGCCAGACGGGAGCTCTGGTGAATTCAGCCAGATGCCCAAACTGGAAACCTTGAGGACCAGGACCGAGAACTAAACCACTGCATCCACTTGCCCCTTGGTCTGGAGGTGGCCCTGTGCCCTTCTGTGAAATTCAGCACTGTAGTATAAACACCAGGAAATGCTAAATTTTCCGTGCAGCCCAGAGAGCTGTTTTTGCAAGACAGTCTTGAAGAAAGGCTTTGGTATCACAGCCATTTTTAAACTGCTGCTCAGCTGCTAGCATCTATGCCTACTTGCTTGTCCACCAGCACCTAAAGATCAACATCCTAATCACTGCCATCATCTCATGCTGTTGTTTCCCTATAGCATGGCCAAAAGTGCAACATGTGTCAGTAGGATAAATTGGAGGCTGACCCAGCCTTGTAACAGCAAATATTGCTTTCTGCAGCTCAGGTATGGAGCAGTCTAGCCATGGCACAGAGCTCTGCACAGGCCAACAGGCATCTGTGTTTGAGAAACAGGGCTGAAGGCAGAGAGTCCTCAACTTGTAGGGGTCAAGAGAATGATGAATGCATGAGAGACAACTGTTTTCTGGAGAGAGGTCTAACTTTTGTCGGTAGATGAAGACAAAGCGAATAGGTGAAAACCACTGTGTGATTGCTTTATACAATCTAAAGATATGGCAGCTTCTTTTTTCTGCAATTAAAACAAAGTCATCCAGTTAGTGGCGATGACATAGTATGACAGAGAGGCATGGAGGAACGCTTGGTGGAAACAGGCCATACAAGGTCCATGATTAGGTTTTGTGAAGAGTGCTGGAAAGCTGTAGTGGGTATCTCCCACCGCTGTCACATCAGCTGTCCTTTAAGTACAGGATTTTTTAAAAAGCCAGACAACATCTGTGAAAGAAAAATAAATGCTGGGAGACTAAGAGCAGAAGTTTCTTGTTTGCTTTCAGCCTTCTGGACCCCAAGACATGTGCCTCTGAGCACTGATGTGGAGGTAGGGAGAGCTGGGCTGCCCACAAATCAGCTGCTCAGGAAGCTTAAGAGCTGCCTCTCAACCACCTTGATGTCTCTGAACAGGCAAACTCCCTTGGATGAGGAGGAGAAGGCCAGAGAGGCAGGTGCTTGGGGAACTGGTACAGCTCCAACCAGCAAGAACCATCCTGTTGCTTGGTGCCTGTTGAAAGTTTAACCATATTCATCAGAAATATTTACAGTCTGTCAAATCTGTATGTTTCTCTGGAAGGTTTCTATCAGCTCCAAGATCTAGTACTTCACCAAACTAGACTCTGAAACAGGACAGCTTCAAAGTCCTCTTTAAAGCTCTTAGACTTCAGTTCCTTGGAAAGAAATGGTTGCTCCACCATATTTTTAGCTTTTTCCTGAGCCCTTACATGCCCTCTCTCACTGTTCACTTGCCCTTTCCCAGGCTAGCCATGTAGCGCTCCATTCCCTCAACCTCATTCCCTGCAATTTACAGTAAAATGGATGAATACATAAGACAACATTACTTTTGGTCCAAGAAAGAAGTTTTTAAAATAATATGTTAAAGCCAAAGCTGTAAAAGAAATCAGAGAATCTTCCCAGAACGAATATACACTTTCTGTCTGTAATATTTACAAGAGTGTAAAGATATTTAAGTGGTAAAGATCCTATCCTGCATAGAAAAACATAGGTAGTCTGAGTCTTATTAACATCTTCAATGTGAAGAAAGGGCAAAGAAACACATTTGAGAAATGTCCTTTAGTGCCGCTTGCTATGTTTTAGCTGTCACCGTGAGCTGTTCGGTATCACACATAAAGCATTCATGAGGAAAAATAGAAACAGTTTCTACCTGTCAAGGAAACAAAGAACAATGTGAAAGCTAGTACTATGGGGCGCAGGTACTGCAAAGCAATGCCATTTCACTTCTTTGACAGTTAGGATGATAATCAACAAAGCAAATGGACCAACACTAAGAATAGAAGTTCTAGCAGTATTTTTTGCTCTCTAATGGCATACAGCATGTGTCAAAGAAGTAGAGAAAAGAACAAAAAAAATATAGGTAAGCGTAGTGGAGGACTCATCAACTGGAGATGAAATCCAAGAAATCAAAAGCAGAGAAAGGGCTCTCCCTGCACATCCCCTCATCAAAACAAAAAAAGCTGTACTGTCAGAGCTCTGGTTAGGAATCGTAATGAAATTTGTCAGCTATGTTGGATAGTGCTGAACCTGCAAAGCCATGGTTTTCCTCACTAATAACCTGTGCCAGCCTCCTGACAGGCACACAAATATTTTCCGCAGGTGGTGCACAACAGCATGCAACTGAGCAGGTACCTGAATGACAACCCTAAGCTCAGCAGGTGTGCTTGAAAATTAACATCACTTTGCATGGCAATTGCATTTTTCACGTAATTAGGTACTTAACTGGGCATCCAAATACAGGCATGTGTAATAAATTATGATTTATTTAATAGCAGTCTTGTGTTCTGTCCTTCACCTGCTACAAATATCATTGCCATGGACTTATATCTCATTTTTAGACTCATGTTCTATTCTTTCTCTGGTTTTTGTGTACATGTGTGTGTGGACATTGCCATATCCAAAAGTAACTCATCCCTTTTTTATAAACACCCTCACAGAATATTAAAAGACTGCAAAATAATATTCACTGTTATGGAAAGATTTACTTATATAACAAAGCCTGAGTCATGTTGGCTCCTCTGTCTAAGACCCACTCAAAAACTGCTGAATCTCATCTTTTCCTCCTGAACTCTGGTATGAATCATCAGGAGAACTGAATGAGTTAATGGAGCTGCATCTTCACTACCTACTTTTGCTAGACATGAAATATCAGTGTCCAAATACCTGTACTTTAGCAGTTTCTGTCCATTCTTAATGTTGGGGTGTTTTTTAAAAATTGTTGCTTTATCGTGGCCAATACTTGCTTTCCACTGACCTACGAGCACCTGTAGCAGCATACTTACCGCTGGCTGCATTTGCAGTACTGAGATTACTTTCTTTCCAGAGTTATGATCCTCATTTCTATTTCGCCCTGTGCAGATGAACTTTTCTCTGGATTGCTATTCATCTGATCAAATTTAGATGCCTACAGTAGTTGCTTAGATTTTCTTTACAACCACTGGAAAGAAATAAGCACTTTTAGGGACCTAATCACCTCTTCTTAAAGCAGCTGTGTAAAACAAGTGGGATAAAGTGAGATGTAAAAGTACCTCTTTCTTTTCATTGTGTACAGAGGGTATTAAGGGTGGCTATCTCAGACACAGACTTTTGATAGACAGAGGAAATGGGTGCTCTTGGTACATTTTCATCGCTACAGATAGTATTCATGTCTCCAGGTTGCATAAAAGAGTACTTTATCTTAGCGTACTTTTGGCACATGTAATAGAAAGAAAATTGAGGAAGACATCTGGGTTTTTTTTATAAACCATTGACAAGGATACAGAGAAGATTTTCATAATTTGCCACCCCTCATTCTCCAGGGCGCCTCTGGCTTCAGGAACCATTTTTTCCATGTTGCTCTCTCAATTACTCTCTCTCAATTTGAGGACTGGAGGGAACACAGAACTGGGGGACAGCATTATTTCTTCTTTTGAGCATTTTACCAGGGGCCATGTTGATCTCATTATATAGATCTACCTATGGTTCTCAGTATAACTGTACTTCAGATGCTGGGGCAAATAACTGTTGCTGCAAGTACACTGAGAAGCAAATAGTGTACTTATTCACAGTAACGTAACTCCATTGATGTAAATAGAAGGCAGCTTTGGAAAAAAAAATCCATGCATTAAGTTAGAAAATGGCAGGTTAGTATGACTTAAACAATTTTTTTCACTTACATCCAGACTTTTTTTTCAGAATATCATTCACAATGCATCCTCGAAAATATTCATCATCCTGTAATGCATTGCAGCCCCAGATAAAAATGTGGTATGTACCTCTGCTTTCGTCAGTCGGCATTAGGTATATGTCTCCTGTCATATGTAGAAAGCCTTCTCTGAATCAAAGTCCACAAACTAATGTGAGTGTTTGAGTGCCTGATTGGTTTTAAGGATTGATTTCTACTTTGCTGAAAAGCTCCTTAATTAAGTTCTAAACAAATTCACCATAGAAGTCTCAAATGAGGAAAAAAAGGAATGTGACTTTCAGTAATTATTCTTTTGCCTGTAACCCTAACATTGGAACCAATTACATTATTTGTAAAATGAATTCACACTGCAAACCATCAAATGAGAATGATAGTTACTAGACAACATAATTAGACTTCATGTCTGAAGCTTACAGTATTAGGTCTCTAAGTGAAAGGGAGGAAACAGCAACGAAGGAATTTGCTTTTACTATGGTAAATAAAATCCTAAAAATAAATTGGAAAGGCTATTACATACAGGAATTGACCATGAGACATGAAGCTCAAAACCAACTGATAAATTTTGATTTGTTTTACCCATAAATAACTACAGATCACTTTGAAGTGTGTGATAGTGATAATCTTTTGGAGTAGATTATATTATAGTCACTCTTAACAGATTCAATACTGTTAGCAGGAGTGAATGGGAAGACAGAAGGAAAATATCCTGGTATGATTGGGCTAGGGGATGAGATGACAGCAGGGGGGGAAAGGCAGTCCTCAGACATGCCCTAGAGAATCCATCTATCAATGAATGAGATGTTGATCACAGATCCAACAGGAAGGACAAGTTACAGATGGCTGTTTGGAGGGCTTGTTTTTGCATGTCTTCATAGAAACTCCTATTAAGTCTTTATGGAAAGACAGTCTGATCTAGTGCATTGCATCTTCATGCCAGAAAGCATCAAGACCTACTAGTGCTTACCTGTGTCTTTTCTGTGGGAGCTTCTTACTGTTCAACCAGATCTGCAAATATTCCTGCTAATTAAACTGATTTCATCCATTGCCCAAAGTATGAGTTTGGACAAATGAATTTCAGGGTACATTTGTACTGCTCATGAGAATCCCCCAAGCAAAGTTAAAACAGATGGATTTCATGGGGGCCATTTCCACAGGGGAGAGGACAGAACAGGCACTTTGCGGCACCAATTCGCTCGTCTGAAGGCCTGAGCTATTTGTGGATCCAACATATGCTCCACTTGACCACCCACGTTTATATTAGTTCCAGTGAATTTATTGTCATTTGGTCCAACAGGCTGGCTGCGCACTGCACAATTTGACTAGACATATTCAGTGCCATTTTGGAATACAGAGTAATTTACCTAGTAAAAGCAACACATTTGAATGATAAGAAACTTGGGGCAGGGACTGTATCTTCACTGCATCTCCATATATTACCTTGCTTGTCGGGGTGGCAGGCTCTCTTTCTTAGCCAGAGAAAAAACATCATCTCATGTATTTTATTTCTTTTTCCTTCTCATTTAGGCAGCTTAAAAAGAAGAAACTGGTATTACAGACCCTGTGCAAGACTAGCTCTTTTCAAAACTTTCAGTACTTCTTGTAATCTTATTTTAAAAATATTTAAGCCTTTTCCACACCTTTTTGAAGCCTGTCTCATCACTTTGTTTTTCTTTGTTGTAACTGTAGTAGGCAGAATAGAAAATCACCTACATTTTAGGGAAAAGAGCTAGAGTCTGAATTATCCAAGAATTCAACAGGCGAGTCCAAAGCCTGGCCTCAAACTTTCTTCAATGTGGTCATCAGATTTTCAGAGTAACAAAAATGATAGTAGAAATAATCGTACATGTATTTTACACAGCAATTTCCAAACAGGTCTCAGGCTTCTTATGAAACAGGTTATCTTTACCATTATATCATTTTACAAATAAACAAATGAAGGTAAAGAGAAATGGAGTGAGTTCTGAAAAGAGCAGGGAGGAGGCTGAATCAGCACTTACAAATATATGTTTAATTAGCACATCTAACTCTTTATAAGCCAATTGAAACAAGAGGAAACATGACAGACATCTGAATTAAGCCTAAATTTTATTTACCTGTATAAACCGTTGGTTCTTGATAACTATGGTAGTGCTGAGGGAACGACGATAAACATGAAAGTATAAACTTATTACAAACTATTGTGCTATGTCCATAGGTTTACATAAAGGAAAGTTGAATCAGCAGACCACTACACAGTGACTTTGAAGTGCTGTACCAGAGAACAAGTTCATGGCTAAAAAGAGTAGTTTTAATACGTACTTGAGATAAATGTAAAGTTGTTTATAGGTACCTCTCACTGCACTTCAGGTTAAAAACTATGGTCAGGGCAAATAGTGAAAAATAATATGTGCATGAAGGATATTAAAAGCAGCTATAAGCAGAAGCCTCATCAAATATCTCAAGGAAGTAAAATATTGCTTTTTCTAATAGGATGTAATAGGTATCCGTAAAAAGCATTTTAGGTTGTTTTTTTATTATTATTCAGTCAAGACCCAAATATTATTTCTCTTGTATTTGCCTAAAGTAGACTGATCTCTTCTGGAGTAGGAGAGTTAAAGGTGATGAGAAATCTAGCAATAACACTATAACAAAATGCCTGCTCAAAGTAAAGGAGATTTAATAAATGACATTTCCTTGCAGTTTTTGTCAATAAAAAAAGGCCACAAAAGACTTTTGTAATCACCTGATCAAAACTTTCCAATAACACAAGATAGAGGACATCCTGATTTGCTATCTTTTAACAAATAAATGGATAAAATCAAGCTAATTTGACAAGATCTATTTTACATAAACCACATTAAATGAAATTAATTAGATTATAATTTGTTAATATTTTATGGAGTCCTGTATCAGTATTTTCCCTGGCACTAATGTCAGGATGACAGATTTTCTTGTTTATTGTCTTTAAATACTAGCATGGTATTACCTAACTTCTAGCTTGACGCATTTTCCTCTAGTGCTCTGAGATTTATTAAAAATCGACATTAATAATTAGGAGAGTTTATGGCCATCTCTTTCCTAAAACTTAAATGTTGGTCACCTGAATGTGCTGATACAAAAATATTTAGCTCTAGATTATGTTGTTTAATATCCTTCTTAGATATTGGTAGAGCGGTACTTCACAATCATCATAAACATCATAGATGTGACTAAATCATCTGGCTTTGCCCCAAGTATAGAACAGAAATCTGTATTGAATAGTCCTTTTTACATCACTGCTAACAAGTCACTCATTTCTATTTGGAGCAGAAGATTCTTTATGTCCTCAACGAACTTTCAGAAACCTTCTTGCCCTCACCTCTCATAACTACAGATTTTCCTTTTGCCCTTTTGTGTTGAGTTTGCGTGGCAAGGTTTTGGTA
>NW_009216903.1:646-909 GCF_000690835.1 Fulmarus glacialis | reverse complement strand
CGGTGTCCCCGGCCACGCGGGAGGGACAATGCTCATGTGCTGCACGGGGACACGGTGGCCACGGAGTCACGGAGACGGTGTCACGGCACAGCCGCGGGGCGAGGGGCCGTGGGTCCCAGGCCCCTTCCGAACCAGGGAGGGTCCCGGCAGCGCCTGGGCCTGGGGTGCGGCGCAGGACGGGGTGTGTGTGTGTGCACTCGTGTGTGCGTGCAGGCGGGGACACGCGTGTGCTTCTGTGTGCGTGCACACGGGTGTGTGTGCGT
>NW_009216903.1:0-297 GCF_000690835.1 Fulmarus glacialis | reverse complement strand
ACCCCCCGACAAATTGTTCCAGTCTAAATAAATCAGGGCTTTGCGTGTAGTATGAGAGAGGAGCCCCGCTTCCCCCTTGCAAGCCAGGCTGCGTGCAGGCAGGGACACGCATGTGCTCCTGTGTGCGTGCACCCATGTCTGTGTGTGTGCGCACCCCTCTGCTGTGTGCAGGTGAGGGACATGCGTGTGCACCCGTGTGCGTGCGCCCATGCCCGTGTGCAGGCGGGGATGCGTGTATGAAGGCGTGGGGTGCGTGTGCAGGCCATGCGTGCACCTGGCGTGTGCGCAGGCGGGCGG
>NW_009216902.1:0-2500 GCF_000690835.1 Fulmarus glacialis | reverse complement strand
CTGGTGAGGTGAAGGTACTGTCACGATATTCAAAGATCAGGGGAGGAGAAATATCAGTGATAGTTGTTGCAAGCTCCCCACAAAAAAAACCCCCAAACCAACCCCCCAAAAACAGGTATAAAAAGTTGGCCCTGGATTTGCAGTTTGTAAGCCC
This sequence comes from Fulmarus glacialis, assembly GCF_000690835.1. Taxonomy (NCBI): domain Eukaryota; kingdom Metazoa; phylum Chordata; class Aves; order Procellariiformes; family Procellariidae; genus Fulmarus; species Fulmarus glacialis. The sequence goes on along the minus strand of NW_009216902.1, from coordinate 2,346 downwards.
TACAGACTCTGTAAGAAGCTTTTTTTTTTTTCTTTTTTCTTTTTTTTTTTTTTTTTAACGGGAATTTGCCTGCTAGGCAGGTCTTCCCTAGCTCTCACAATTCTAATTATTTCCTACTGCCCTAATGCTTTCTCACTATTAAATTCTCCATTGACTGTAATAAAGTCTCCCTACTCTCGAGAGCTTGGAGAGGTGCTTTTTTTCTTTTTGCCTTTTTTTTTTAAAGGCTGGGAAAGAGAGGGAGATGGATACAGAGAGAGGGGGTGAGAGGAGTTTGCTTTCCAAGGTGGGGTTTCCCAAGCTCAGATAAGAATCTTACCCTGAAATTGGCTGCTCATTTCTGTGTGGGCTGTGGGTAATGCACTCTAGCAGGCTTTTGCCACTGTCCTATGTGTAAGGTACGCATCTTACAATACTGTACAGACTACTCATATAGACAACACTGGCCTTCGTAGGGATTTTTTTTTCCACTAGGCGAAAATAAATAGCAGGTGGAAATTAATTAGACCTTACTTGCTGTTTGGGGAAGTGAACTGTTGTTTAATAATCGGATGAGTGTGACAACATATTCCTGAATTTTAGAAAGCAGATAAATTACTGTGCCCAGGACTGACCTACTATTTTTATTAGTCCTGAGGAATGGAGATGGTGTGAAAGGAAAAGACACAGCGTTTAAAATGCAGGATAGCTTTTAGTTCAAGATTGAATATGATACTCTACCTTCGATACCTTTATCTGTTTGTGCCAGTCGGTTAAAAGGATGTTCATTTAAACATCTGATATATAAATAAACTGTACTAGACAGTGTGAAAAATTGTGGCTTATAGTACAGAGATAAGTATTTTAGGCAATGCTTGTTTTTTCAGTTGTGGTTAACTTTAGCACAAATCAATTAATCTGATTTCTTAAAGGCTTCTCATGCCAGCCGAGTGCACCTGTTAAGACAGAACGCTGCAGGAGGGATGCACGTTTTCTTTACGTGGCACTCTGTGTGTGTGTGTGTGGACAGGAAGGTTGCTGGCTTTTCTCTGCAGTAAATAAATCTCATCTGTGGTAATTTGAAAAAATCCAGGTGTCAATTTTATTTTAAATCTGTGTTCAAAAATGGCCTTCAGAGACCCACCGTATGAGTGCCCACTTAAAAGTTTCATACTATAGCTTGAATCCTTCACAATAGCAGTGCTTTCTGTGTTGTGATCCATCGCTGCCCTTCTTAGCCATTTTTGAGCTGTTACTTTACTCACAACTACCATCTTCACTTATGAGGGTATTCTGAATAGTAAAATGATTAGTTGGCTTTGAAGAGATTATTTTTTTACCATGAAAATTCTATTCTTTCTCATCAAAGATGCTGACTTCGCTCACTGATGCAGATGTGATACGTATTCTTTCCGATTGTGCTAAGATACGTCCTGTAACTCGCAACTGGAAGCTCCATTTTCCTGAAAGACCTTCCAGCACAAGGTTTTTGAGCATACTTTACAGTTTTATAGAGGAAACTTATTTGAGCAGATAGTAGTATATTAAAACCTACTAACATAGGTACTTTATTTTACAGTATTTCAATAGCAGTTGACCGAATTAATCATTGTTTTAATCATACTCATTTACTTACATATTTAGAAAATACGCAGTGAAGTAATTTATGTCTCTGCTTAACTCAAGCTTTGAAAGCTAAATGTTTTAGATAAAGTGAAAAAAAAAAACCCTTTACAAATATTCTCTTAGCTTGTCTAATTTTTTGTTCTCACACATTCAGCTATGTCCTTCATATTTGGCATTTTGATTTATTAGGCAATCTTAAGTATTAAAGACTTTTAACATACCAGCGCAAGACTTCAGATGCATTGTGCCTTGTGTCAATGATGAATTAATTCCAGCAGAGCACAAAAGTTACCATTATTTAAGCCTAGCTCCTCACCTCTGCTCTTACATCAGTTTTAAAAGGCTGAAGTTTAGACTGCGTCTTAGCCAGTGAAACAAGGTAAAGGCGCGAGCGCGCCGGGGAATGTCAGGTAGATGGTATTGAGCACTGTGCGTGTAGGTCTGTCTTGTCTGCGCATCAACCAACGTGGGCACCTTAACGCCAGCGTAGGGTTTTGGGTCTGGCGGTTGCCTTGGTTCGGGGGACTCGCCCTGGAGCCAGCCGCTCTGGTTTCTGGGGGTGGCCCGTGACGGCGGCGGCCGACCTCCACGTCTCCAGTACTGACGGGCGGTATGCAGCGCGCCCTCCACTCCGCAAAGATGGCGTCACTCGTGGGGGCATAGGACCGACCGGCAGCTGGAGATCAGCTGCGCGTTTGTCTCAGCACGTGGAAAAGTGCCATCGAGGGGTACCAGGCAGCG
>NW_009216901.1:0-9465 GCF_000690835.1 Fulmarus glacialis | reverse complement strand
ATATTTTATATATTACATATATATTATAAAATATGTTTTGGGAGAGACTCAAAGGCAAATAATTTATTGGTCTCAGTTTTGTTACAAATAGACCTGTGCTCTCTAAGCATTAATACAGTTAACTTTGTTTCCTGTACTATCTCATTGGTCTGTACTTAAGGATTTTAGTAGATTTAGATGCCAGCTATTTTCTGGGTGTTTTAGTAATAGTTTGTTCACTGTTGTTTGCTTTTATTATCCTTTTCACTCTTAGTACTCAAAATGTGTTTTCTGTTGTTATGGATGTCAACGGACATTGTGCTTTTCTAAAGGAAGAAAAAAATAATGTCCAGTCTTCCTAATTCTCTGTGCCAATGCTGTACACCTTTGGAAACTTATTAGCATGTACAAAACTAATTAAAATCCTTTGAACTATACAAATATTAGTACAACATTCATGGCAGGAAGATTCCTTAAAAATAAGATGAAAATCAGCTTTCTTATACAAAGTATAACATGTATTGTAAGACTGTGCACTGAAAGATAACCAAATGCACTGTGCATGCCTACTGTAAATAAAATGAGCTTTAAGATCAAACAGCTACCTGGAAGCTGTAAGATCTTGAGATGGAGCAGAGAGCAATCCTGTAGTGTGAAGGGATGAAAGCCTTTGTGACTACAAACTGTGGCTTAAGAGTACACATTTTGTGGTCTAAAAATAAAAAAGAAGTTAAAGCTATTCATCTTGTAGACTGGCAAAACTACCAATCTAAGCAAGAAATGCACTCTTACGGTATATTTTTGGAGAAGTAATGTTCCCTCTGAACTCCACTGACCTGGAGCAAATATAATGCAGGAACTGCTGGTTGACCACACTGCTTCTTTCAATTGTGATATTGCCAATAAAATTTAAAGACAAGCACTTGGGTTTAAAGGCCATCAGACACAACATTATTAAATGGAACGTAAACAAGGTCAGCAGATTCTTGCTGGTCCTTGAAATTACATTTGAGCTGTAGCAAAGGCCAGGAAGATGCCCTAAGCACAGATCCCATTAATTGGACTCACAGAATATGTCCATAATAGTAAACTGCTCCCTGAGGCCAATGGGTACAGCAGAGTTGCCATCCACACAGCTACATTCCTGGTCCCCCCTGCCTCTCAAAACAGGATGGATATGACAAATGCTGTTGGGATCTGCCCTTGCCCATGGTAATCCATCAATTGTGCCAAGGCATTGGATAGGAAAGTCATAATTGCACAGGGTTGAAATTACGATAGGGATGGCTGAGAACATAATAGCACATAAGATCAGTGCTAGAGTTCAGATCTGTGCTTTGGCCCTTTTCGGTATATCAGTGTAGCTGAAACATTTACAATATTAGAAGATACTATATTACTGTAGATGGAGCATCAGCCCTCTAACCCACAGATTCCAGACCAAAACACTTCCAGCAATCTGATCTTGTAACAGGACCTTTGTTAAAATATTTTCAGTGGTGTGAAAGGAAAAGAGATTCATATCTTTAAAAAGGTTTTTTAAAGAGTTTTAAAAAGACCCTTTGTTCTGTCTAAGAAACTTTTTTACAAATGTCAACTTAATTTATATCTATAACTTCAGTCAAAAAAGTGCCTAGAAACAAGTACAAAAATACAAATCAGATGTGGTCATGTTCATTAACTCAGTGCCTGAAAGAGACCCATGCAGTTCTGGGAGTGCTGGTGCCCACAATGTGATTGCAGAGAGTGAAGGAGGCAGCGTGGACCAGAATTTGGACGGCTGGCAAGTGATGCCCTACTAAGGGCTAAAGGTAGTCGGTAGGACATGCCAATGAAAGAGGCATGTCTAAAAACAGTTTCTTATTCTATTCTTCTAGTTATGGCATTCACAATGCAATTCATAGGTTACTGGTGCTTTTTCTCCTAAGGTAAAATTTCATTTCATGTTCCCTGCACTGTCCATACATTTTGTGTCGTCACAACTGCCACTACACAAAACTCCAGCTCAGAGGTTCTGGACTGTAGCCTGGCATCCGAGCTCACAATGCTCAGCAGCTCTCAAGGTTGTCTTGCCCAAATCCCCTATTTTTAGGTTTGTACAAGGCAGAGAAGTCAACAGGGCAAAGGAGCACAAAATTACATATGTACCACCAAAGACCTTCTCAGGCGGGACACCAGGGATTTCTCCTGACCCTCATCACTGAAACGAGTTAAGACTATTCAGGCTGGAACATCAATGTCTTCTCTTTCTTACCTTCCAGCCCTGAGTCTAACCTCCTTATCGGTCCTGCTGCTGGTTGGGGTATAACCTTTCCATCTGCCCAGGGCCCTTATTAGCTACCCTATAGAAACCACTTGGGTACACCACATGTGGAGGGAATGGGGATAGGGATGTATCCACTAAAGCCATGGTAGCTATTGCATTCACTATATGTCGAATTCTCTCCATCCTCTTGTTCCCCACCATGTACAAACACTTCATCTGCCGTAGGTGGGCACAGGAGAAGGGATTTACACTACAAGAAACAGTCAAGCTCCTGTTTTCTCAAGCACCTTTTCCATCATGATGTAGTTACTGCCTCCCTCTTTTCCTCTTTTTCTTGACATCTCATATTCTTGATGACAAGCCAGTACACCGTGTCGTTCAGAAAGCAAAATCTTCAGGTCAAGAAATCTGTGTTCATGAACTGCTACATATCAGGCCTCTTAGCTGTTTGGTAAAAGTAAGAATTATTCTGATCAGGCTGCAGTGGAGTAAATCAGCACACATTCTGGGATACAGGGAAAGGGCACTGCCTCACTGAATGACTACAGCTATTATTGGTAGTAGTCTTTCAAGAACTCTCACATTAACATTGTACCATGGCAAGTAATCTAAAGGATCTCTCAGGATGATCATTCCAACAATAAAAAGACACATAAAACAAGTTTGCCAAAATGCAGTCATGCATGTCCTGAAATGAAGTATTAATCTATGGAATTGCTCTGAAAGAAGATAACTGACTAATATCCTTGATGCTGGGTTTCCAGTGCTCCTAGAGCCACATAAGAGCCTATCGCAGCCCCAAATGTCTTCTCTATGAAGGTCGACTGCACTATAGTGCATTTATGACCAGTCATTTTCTGTATAGTTTCCAGAGAAGCATTGGAGCAGACTGTGCATTTTTTCCTCAGTTGGCTATTCTCAACTTAAAAATTGTTTTAGAGATCCTGAACAATAACACAGCCCTTGGGAGAAAAGCTTCTCTGCATTAGCCATCCAGCTGACACCATGAATGATTACATCCAAGCATAAAATTTAATGAGATTTCTACAAAAATAAGTGACATCTGCATAGCACTCAGGTCCTGGCTAACTGTCATACATTTGTCATCACTGAGGCTTTTGTCCTTTATTAATCCGCTTTCAAGAATGCCTGCTGTTGGAAATGGAAATGCTTTTTAGCAGTCATCCTGCAGACTGTGTAAGAGCACACATCTCAGAAAGCATAATGACACATTGTCATGACTAGGAATGCATTTAAAAGGTTTAAAAAACATGAGAGAACTCCGACAACAAAATATATTGAGAATTTAGCAGGAGACGTCTGCATAAATATATTTTACATATTTTTATATAAGCAAGACACTTGTTCTTTTGCCTATAATACTGTGACTAGAAACTCTTTAACAACATTCGGTGTGCATGGGAGAAATATTGTCGTAGAGGAAAAGTACTAAAATATTTCCCTTTAACTTTGTTTGTGCTTGGGACCATGATATAATTCTGGGCCTAGAGCATACGATTGTATCAAGATCCCAGCTTTCCTTTAAACTTTCCCTCATGGCTACAAATGAAAATTTCACTAATATTTTCCTACATCAACAGATAGCCTGAAACAATAGATGATGGAGATTGAAGATCACCCTATTATTAAATTAGCCCCAGGACTTGCTATTCTGAGACGAAAGCCTGACCTGGTGCTTCCCATCAAAGAACAGCAAACACTTGGCAGGAGTGCAGAGGACACATCTTTCTGCCATGTTTTCTCCCAGGAAGAAAAGGAAGACCTTTCAACTGCAAATGAAGATGGGACTCCAGAAGGCCAAGAGTCACAAGGTGTCCGAGGGGGGGCACCATCTTATCCCAGCACTGTTTGTGACTTGATGAAAGGCACTGACAACAGCGAAGTCAAGCCTGCTGAGCAGGCAGAGCAAGGGAAGAGGAGGGACTCCCAGCACTGAAGCTGCTCACCACCAATGGAAGTGGAAAACCTTGTCCTTCCTATAGCCCAGAGCTGTACCATAGGCTCTTGTGAAGAGGACTTCCGTCATACATCCACAATACCAAACTTTACTGAATTCCTTCCATTCCTGGAATGGAAGGAATTGAATCGCTTGGATTTGAAACATTAATTTTTTTTTTTTTTGCTATTATTTCTAAACGCCATATATTTCCAAGATTTTAATGTCAGTTAGTTGCTTGTAGATCACTGCCAAGCAAACAGAGGCAAGTGAATAGCGTAAATTGCTTTCTCATTTAAAGGATTCAGTCTCTTTCACTCTGAAGCTTTTGAGCCCAACTATTACAAAACTCTGATCATACTGTTATCATAGTCCCTGTAAACATGCTTTTGTTGAAGGCATATCAGAGGAAATATAAAGCTGTTTGCAGCTGCAAATGACAAAAAATCCCAGCGACTAAAAATATTTCAGTTAATGGCTTTTTTTAGTCTTTGATATTCATATAAATTTGTTTCTACTCATGGACTAAGGCTTCTGGCCAGCAGAAGATTTGATTGCATGAAATAGCACAAAAATATAATAATGCTGAGCTCAGTAATGCAGAAATCCTGGCTACAACTGCCACTTCAAATGCAGGCACCAGACCTGAGTGTTTGCCACCCTGGTCTGCAGATGCTGAGCTCTGACAGTTCAGCAAGTGGGACCGCACCACTCACCACAGCTCATGGGAATGAAGGTATCCAAAGGACCTGCTCCACTACAGCTCATGATACACACAAACAGCATTGGGCTCCCGCAAAAGTGTAGCAGCAATTGCTTTCTTTTAATGAAGTTGTTTCCATCATCACCCTTCCTGCAGTTTCATTTTGGGAGAAAGTGTCCAGTAGCACATTTCCGATTTCACAGTCTTCCATCTGTGTAAAAGCAGAAGCAAAACTTCAACCTTCAACAACAGGAGGATGGAAAAGAATCAGAAGGGTCTTGGATGCCAAGAAAAGCCAGATTTGTCATAAATAATTATAGCTATTAATAATACTAATATTTTACAGAAGTATTAAGTCCTGTCCTTCAGGACTTATATAAGCTTTTAGTATAAGACACCACAAGAGAGATGTTTATTCTGCATTTACCCATGACGGAGATGCACATTTTCCCCTAAACATCTGCTTACAGCAACTGTGGAAGAGGATCTTGAAGCAGGAGAACCTTGCCTCCGATTTAGTTTGGCAAGCGGAAATGGACAATGTTTTCAAACACCAGTAATATCGATATCAGGAAAGATTAAAGAAGAAAATTGGGTGTGGGAGTGAGACGCTATAGCCACATTTTTCTTTACAAAGTCATGTTTACTGCCAGAGACCTCGCTTATTGGATCAGTCACATGGCCTGTACAAACAGTGATTAGCATATTCTCAGTTGGTGCAGCTAAGTGGAATAAATAATCTTTTCATTTCTCAAGTGAGAAGTTGTGGGGTTTTTGTTTGGTTTTAATGGAACCATAGTAATTATCAGCCTTCAAAATATTTGGGTTTGGGTTTTGTTTTGTTTTGTTTTGTTTTTAATAGCTTTCAATCATACAGTTAATGGACTTCCAGCAGGATAGTAATCCAGGCAGTTTCCCTGAATGAGTGAATTTGAGAAAAAGGGTGAATGCTGCATTCTTGATTCAGTTATTAGTAATATTATTGTTCTTCAAGAAGCACATGCATCCTGCTGACAAGTCTCATCTAGCCTGGATGCTTCTTAAAGTTGCTCTTTTTTTCCTTTAATTTTAGGTTCAGAACAATTATAACAGAGGATTTTTTTTTTTAAATCTGTTTCTATTTCTAGTTCTTCTGCTGTCACTCTGACAAGTTAATTGATACTCACCCACGCATCATTTAAAAAGTAGAAACAACCACAATTTACCAGTGCTGACAAGTCTCATCTAGCCTGGATGCTTCTTAAAGTTGCTCTTTTTTTCCTTTAATTTTAGGTTCAGAACAATTATAACAGAGGATTTTTTTTTTTAAATCTGTTTCTATTTCTAGTTCTTCTGCTGTCACTCTGACAAGTTAATTGATACTCACCCACGCATCATTTAAAAAGTAGAAACAACCACAATTTACCAGCAGAAATAATGGAAATGAGGTATCTCCGTGATGTAGTAGTGTGCATTTTAACCCTTGTATTTCATGGATATTGAACTCCACTGGGTCCCTACAGAACGCGTCTCCTATATTATTGCTGCTCATCCCTGATGATGGTGTGGTCTGTTTGATTATTCCACTTTATTTCTAGGTCCTCCTGGTCCCCCAGGGGTTGTAATAGTGGAGGAAATTACAGACATCACAGCAACCCTCTCCTGGAGTCCTGGGGCAGACAATCACAGCCCTATCTCCCTCTACAACCTGCAAGCACGCAGTCCATTTTCTCTTGGCTGGCAGACCGTAAAAACAGGTGAGAAAAACTTTCAAAGAGCACAAGTAGACTGTTCAAAACTCCTTCTCATCACAATAATAACCACCGGCAACTGCAGGAACAGACACTCTTAAGACAACAATGATAAATTAAAAGCACTGATTTTTTTTTCTTTTTTCATTCCTTTCACGTTACTTAGCAGCAGCTCTGAAAGGACAACACAAAGACACCTGTCATCATGCATCTGTGAATAAGCAGAAAGCTCTCCCCTATAGCCTTTAATCTGTGTCTTTTCAGGAGTACCACAGTGCCAAAAACCTAGCTGTGATTTCTGACATATTAGATCCTTGATGTCTATCATTCCTAATGGCCGTATTGTATCACAAAGTCCACTTGTCATTGAGACATTGCATGTCAGCTTCAGATTTCTGAGTGACCTACACATTTCTTTACTGCCTGCAGTTCCAGATGTGATAAGTGGTGACATGGAGTCTGCTATGGCTGTTGAACTGAACCCTTGGGTGGAGTATGAGTTCAGAGTTGTAGCAACCAACAAAATTGGGACCGGAGACCCAAGTGCACCATCACGAGTGATCAGAACCAACGAAGCAGGTAAGAAGAGGATAAAAAGGTTAATTTTCCAGGACTACCAGAAACAAGAACTATTTTAATATAATAATAGAACTGTTCTCTTCTCCCTGGTACACATCTGTGTCTTCAGTCATCACTGTTCCAGGGTGATATTCTTTGTAATGGGGAGCCAGTTTGTTTTAATTACAGGAATATTGTTTCATTTACAGAAATTTCAAATAAACCCATTCCCTGCTGTCTTATTCCATCTGGGCTGCCTTACTCTTCATCCTACACTTAAGCCATTGCTGCCTGCCCTCTGGCAGGCTTCTACTGCTCTTCGATTGTAGGCTGCTTCTCAGTCTCTTCACACAACTGCTCCCAAGCAGCCTTTTCACCCTTATTCTTCGTAACACCTCTCCTTGAAAGTGCACAGAAATTTTTTCAGCAAGATAGGGAAGCCATGGGAAGCTGCTTAATTTGAAATACCTTGTGCTCTAAGTGTTTCTTTGTTATGCACACTCTACCATGAACTGTCAGTGCATTTAAAGAAATGTCATTATATTTCTGACTGGGATGGTACTGTGGCAGCCTAGGAAAAAGGTTGTATATCCTATTTGGGTCTCTTGAAAATTGCAGTGGTCTCACAAAGTTTGGAATCATTGCCAGAATGAAGGGAGATAAAGAAGGATTGGGAATCTGAGAAAAATCCCTAGCAGGTAGAGAGACATGTTTTAAGCGACAGAAAGAGATAGAGATAGGGTTTGAACAAAGCCATAGAAAAGAACTGCATCTCAGAACACTTTCAGATTATTCTTCATTCTTCTTTGTTGTTTAGGAGGCCTAGAGAGTTTTGATTTTGTTTTCATGTTTCTTTAGCTGAATAATTTGTAAGTAGTTTCTTAATCATACCGAATAGAATAGTGCCAAATTCAAAGATTCCACTTGAATTTGAAAGTGTAACTGATTTTGTAGTTGCAAATACTCTGGATGAATACAGCAGTTGTGTTGCACTCTCTCTTCTCATTAAGGGAGATTATAAGAATTACGAGTGGCAATGCCAAAATGTGTCCACCTCTCTCATTCTGAAATAAAATTCTTATCTTTTAAGATATGTGAATCTTGTCCCTTAGGTCCATAATTCACCGCTCTGTATATATGCCACCCACAAACATTCACAGCAGAACATTCAGGCTGATTTTCTTAGACAGAACCACAGAAGCAACTGAATAATTGGAGCTGGAGGGGATCTCAGGAGGTCTCTAGTCCAGCCTCCCGCTCAAAGCTGGGTAAACTGACTTCAGGGCAGATTGCTCAGGGTTTTGTCCAGTTGAGTCTTCGAAACCTCCAAGGAGGGTGATTGCACATCCTCTCTGGGCAACCTGTGCCGGCAGTTAACTAACCTCACTGTGATTTTTCTTTCAATACATCCAGTCAGAACTCCACCTATTTCAGCTTATGACCACTGTCTCTTGCCCTCCCACCCTGCACCACTATGAAAAGCCCATCTCTGTCTCCTCAGAGACCTCCCCGTAGGCACTGGGGGCTGCTGTTAGGTCCCCCAAAGCCATCCCTGCTCCAGGCTGAACAAGCCCATCTCCCCCAGATTCTCCTCACAAGGCAAGTGCTCCAGCCCCACCATCCCAGTGGCCTCCCCTGAACTTGCTCTAGTTGATCAATGTCTTTCTCATTGTGGCACCCAAAATTGGATGCACTATTTCAGATGAAGTCTAACAAGCCAATCTTCAGTTGTAATAACACACATGTATTATTTTCTGCTTTAAATAACTGTGTAGTTGCTGGCTGATATTAAATTTCAGTGTGCAATCACAGAACTGCATTGAAGTGATTTGATTCCCCTTCACACATGTGGAAGGATGCTTCCTTTCCAACTCTCCGCTCATCTCCTGCAAGATCCCCACAGTATGAAACTTGAAAACTTCATAGCAGAAGCTTCAGATGCTACATACTTTTTTCCATTAAGAAAAGGAGGAAAGGAAAATGAAATAAAAAACATGAGCTACTTTCATCTCAAATGATTTTCAAAAGAAACTTATTTCACTACTATTATTCTTTCCTTGATTTTGTACCATATTTTGTTGGCAATGAAAATTCTGATGGAACCAAATGTTTGAATGACTTCCCTATTTATTCAGGTGGTACATATCAGAAGGACACAAACATTCTGGAAAAAGTTTATCCTGTAATAAATTGCACCCCTGGGATTATGTTCTTTCAGATTTATGTATATGTTCTCTGTTTTTATAGAATAGAACCATAGAATCATTAAGGT
>NW_009216900.1:829-1075 GCF_000690835.1 Fulmarus glacialis | reverse complement strand
GGTGTACGCAAAGCGGTAACGCGGTGTCACCAGCGCGGGTTTTGCCTTCCCGCAGCGCGCAGCGCACCAAGGACCGCGGCCGCAGAAACAGCTGCCGGGTGCATAACCAGCAGCAGCATCATTTCCAGACTGAAGGTCTGGTTGGCAAAACTCGAAGTGTTAACGCCACACCATGGCTGAAACGAAGGCACCCTACAAACTCACACCTCGCATGCGCCCGACGGTGTTCTCAGTGGGGGGGCCCTA
>NW_009216900.1:416-727 GCF_000690835.1 Fulmarus glacialis | reverse complement strand
CACGGGGACCGGAGCGGTCTTGCCCCGACATGCTGCCACCGACCGTGGGCTAAAAGGGGAAGAATGAACGGGTTTCTTGGGCTGAATTCTGCCAAGGTACTGAAAATTGCTTTCGTATGTCTAAGTAACAGCTTCAGGGCAAAATAAGTGGATTTTTAACCTCTTCTGCTAAAGAATAATGGTTCGTTGCAGAATTGTGTTCTTATTCAAACATCTTTAGTTTTGTCACATACATAAGGGCAGGCCACCTGAAAGAGATGCAGTAGAAGACTTTTTAAGGTTTGCAAGCGTTTCAGCCCACATGTCGCAGG
>NW_009216900.1:0-366 GCF_000690835.1 Fulmarus glacialis | reverse complement strand
GGCCGGGGCCGTTCACACCCCACCAGACTCGTCCTTCACGGGAAGCTGAGCCCCGCGCACGTGCTTGCAGGGTACACCTCTGCTACGCACGGGTACTGCTGGCCAAAAGACAGCTCTCCTTGCTCATCCCTTGGCTACAGGCCGTTCTTTTTTATTTTGGGGTTTTTTTGTCCTGTCCCCCACCACAAAGAGTCCTTTGCTACTGAACACCGGCAGCGCTGCCATCAGAGGGGCTTCTGCAGCTCATACCCAGGAGCCTTCATCACAGCACTCGGGCAGCAAGGGCACACATATTTGATCGATGTTTGCAAAGCACTGGCCCTCCGGCTGAGCGTGGAAGCGGCCCCTCCGGCGAGCGCTCCCGGC
>NW_009216899.1:9936-10180 GCF_000690835.1 Fulmarus glacialis | reverse complement strand
TGGATGGAGAGGTTGGGGTTGGATGGAGACATTAGGGACTGGATGGAGACATTAGGGATTGGATGGAGACATGGCGGGGGATGCAGAAGGACCTCCACCATCCCACGGAGGACCCAAGCATGCCTGCGTTCTCCACGCAGTGTGGTCAAACAATGATCGAGCGGGGTCTGCTCACAGAGATGTCCCCGTGTAGACCTCAACCCATAACCCAAAGCCAAGAGTGGATGGATGGAAGGATGGAGGG
>NW_009216899.1:9336-9730 GCF_000690835.1 Fulmarus glacialis | reverse complement strand
GGATGGCAGACAGACAGACAGACAGAGGCTAGCTACACTGATGGACAGCTAGTGTTTCCATACTGATCGGCTCGGCAGACGAGTGGGTGCCGGCAAAGCCCGGCTGTGTGGCCGGCTGGCAACCATCCGGCATCGGTGAGCGGCCAGAAGGATCCAAACAGCAGCAGGACGGACAGACGGACGAGCGCCCTTCCTCCCGGCTGGAGGGACGGACGGAGGGACAGAGGCAGGAGGGCCGGCCGGCCGGCCGGGGAGATAATCAGTGCAAACCACCCCCGCGGTGCCTACACACCTGCCCCACACCCCGGGGCAGGGCTCCTACCGCAGGGAAAAGAAAAGAAGGGGGGAAAAAAAAAAAAAAAAAAAAAAAAAAAAAAAAAAAAAAAAAAACCCC
>NW_009216899.1:8283-8795 GCF_000690835.1 Fulmarus glacialis | reverse complement strand
CCGCCCAGGCCACCCTCGTCCTCGCCAGTCCCGGTGAGTGGCTCCCAGTCGGGGGGTGGTGGGGGGACGCGGGGAGGATATTTGGGGTGCTGAGCGGACCCGGGAGTAACCCGGGTGGGTTTCCCCTCCTCCCCTGGGTGCGGCTTCGCTCGCAGGCGTGCGGTGCACACGCGTGTGCGGGATTGGGAAGGATGTGCCGGGAAGGGGGGGGAGTGGGTGAGGCGGGGCGGTGTCTGTGCACGTCGGTGCTTGTGCATGTGTTCGCACGGGTGGCAGCGGCAGCACGTGTGTCTGCACGCGTGTCAGTGTCTGTACATGTGTCTGCATGCGTGTCAGTGCCTGTACATGCGTCTGCATGCGTGTCGGTGCCTGTGCATGTGTCTGCACGCGTGTCAGTGTCTGTACATGTGTCTGCATGCGTGTCAGTGCCTGTACATGCCTGTGCGCGTGTCAGTGCCTGTGCATGCGTCTGCATTCGTGTCAGTGTCTGTACATGTGTCCGCATGCGTGTC
>NW_009216899.1:7492-8210 GCF_000690835.1 Fulmarus glacialis | reverse complement strand
CAGCGGCAGCACGTGTGTCTGCACGCGTGTCAGTGTCTGTACATGTGTCTGCACGCATGTCAGTGTCTGTACATGGCTGTGCGCGTGTCAGTGCCTGTGCATGCGTCTGCATTCGTGTCAGTGTCTGTACATGTGTCTGCATGCGTGTCGGTGTCTGTGCATGCGTCCGCATTCCTGTCAGTGTCTGTCCATGGATCTGCACGCGTGTCAGTGCCTGTGCATGTGTCCGCATTCCTGTCGGTGCCTGTGCATGTGTCTGCACGTGTGTCAGTGTCTGTCCATGGATTTGCATGCGTGTCAGTGCCTGTACATGTGTCTGCATGTGTGTCAGTGCCTGTACATGTGTCTGCATGCGTGTTGGTGTCTGTACATGCGTCCGCATTCCTGTCGGTGCCTGTGCATGTGTCTGCACGTGTGTCAGTGTCTGTCCATGGATTTGCATGCGTGTCAGTGCCTGTACATGTGTCTGCATGTGTGTCAGTGCCTGTGCATGTGTCTGCATGCATGTTAGTGCCTGTACATGTGTCTGCACCCGTGTCGGTGTCTGTGCATGCGTCTGCATTCCTGTCAGTGTCTGTCCATGGATTTGCACCCGTGTCAGTGCCTGTGCATGTGTCTGCATGCGTGTCGGTGTCTGTGCATGTGTCTGCATGTGTGTCGGTGTCTTTCCATGGATTTGCACGCGTGTCAGTGCCTGTGCATGTGTCTGCATGCATGT
>NW_009216899.1:5741-7351 GCF_000690835.1 Fulmarus glacialis | reverse complement strand
CTTCTGTGCACATGTTCACGTGTCAGTGGCTGCATGTGTGTCTGTATGTCTGCACACGTTGGCGTCCAAGCATGGACTCCCATGTGTGTCAGTGCCTGTGCATGTGTCTGCACGTGTCAGCGTCTCTGCGTGTATTTCTGTGCATGTCACTGTCTATGCATGCAGTTGCACACGTCAGTGTCCATGCATGTGTCTGCATGCACGTTGCTGTCTGTCCGTGCATTTCCATGTGTGTCAGCGTCCGTGCACGTGCTTGCACATGTATCAGCGTCTATACATGCAGCGGGCACGTATGTCAGTGTCAATGCATGCATTTGCATGTGTGTCAATGCCTGTGCGTGTCAATGCCTGTGCACGTCTCTGCACGTGTTGGTGTGCATACATGCATTTCCACGCGTGTTGGTTTTCTACGCGTGCATTTGCACACGTGTCAGTGCACGTGCATGCATTTGCATGTGTGTCAGGGGTCTGTGCATGTATTTGCACGCGTGTCAGCGCCCATACATGCTCTTGCACACACGTCTGCGGCACACGTGCTATACATGCAGCGGGCGGGGCTGGTTGCCCTGAGGTTGTTCGCGTTGGGGCTGTATTTGCACCCCCACCCTCGCACGACATGGTCACGGCTGCTCGTGCAGCCCTTCGCACACGCGTGTGTAACACGCCCCGGTGAGCGTGTCGGGGTGCGCTGGCCGTGCCAAGGCCATGGGTTAATCATCACCAATCCCTTCCCCGGGGTAAAGGTCCTATTTTTTCTTTTTTTTTGGCATCACATTTTTGGGAGAAGGAGATAGAGAGGAAAAAAAATCAGGGCAGGAGGGGGCTGGACCCGCTGGGAATCCTGGGGGTGCCCATTTGGGGAGGGGTCAGGGTGCCCCTTGGGGTGCTGGGGGTACCCGTTGGATCGGGGCACCCTTGGGGGATGCTCCAGGTGCCTCTCTGGGGTGATCGGGGAGCCCTTTTGGGGTGCTTTGAGTGCCCACTTGGGATCTTTGGGGTGCCTGTTTGGGATCCCCATGGGGGGGCCTGTCTGGTCAGGAGACCCCTTTGGGGTGCTCAGGGTGCCCCTCGGGGATGTACGGGGTGCCTGGGTGATCAGGGAGCCCTTTTGGGGTGCTTTGAGAGCCCAGCTGGGATCCTGTATGGGATACTCTGGGTGCCAGCCCTGTCTGGGACCCCTGGGGCTCCCGTCCAGGATGCCTAGGGTGCCCACCCGATTGAGGTCCCCGTTTGGGGTGCACCTGGTGCCCACCTGGGGTCCTTTGGGTGCCGATTTGGGATTACTGCGTTCCCTACCCGATCAAGGGGTTCGTTGGGTGCCCATCTGGGATCTTTGGGGCACCCATCCATAGGGTGCCCACTTGGGGGGGGTACCTCAGGTGCCCATCCCTGACCCATTGGGTTTCCCTCTTGGATGCTCATCCACCTGGGGACCCCCACTGGGGCCATGTCCCCCTCTCCCCCCCAGACCTCCACGCTGCCGTGGAGGAGGTGCTGCCGGCCCTGCAGCGTGACGGCATCCGCATCTTCTACCTGAGCTCCACATCGCCCACACCGGGCCTCGAGGCTCTGCTGCCCGCCATCGAGGCAGCCCCCGGGCAGACCCCACC
>NW_009216899.1:0-5645 GCF_000690835.1 Fulmarus glacialis | reverse complement strand
AAGGCAGGAGGGTCTGCTCCTTGGAGATCGGTGGCTGGGAGGGTTTGGGTGCAATGGGTGAGGAGCCAAAGGAGGTTGTCCCCTGTGGGTTGTGTGGGCAAGGTGGTGCGGGTGATGTTGGGGAGGTTGGAGGCGTCTCATGGAGGCCTTTCTCCAACCCTGACCATCATGGGTCCATCTGGGCCAGGTTCCTCCTGGCTGTGTCCACGCGAGGGTTGGTATCTCCAAGGATGGAGACCCACCATGTCCCTGGGTCTGCCCTCATTGGGATGGGGTGGGACCTCCCTCATCCAACTCTGAACCCAAACCAGATCCCACCCCAACCACCACAGGCGCATCTGGATGAGGTTCCTCATGGCTCCTCCCAGTGAGGTCTGGAGAACTCTAGGGATGGAGCCATGTCCCTGGCGCATCTGGATGAGGTTCCTCATGGCTCCTCCCAGTGAGGTCTGGAGAACTCTAGGGATGGAGACCCACCATGTCCCTGGGTCTGTCCTCGTTGGGATGGGGTGGGGTGGAACCTCCCTCATCCAACCCTGAGCCCAAACCAGGTCCCACCCCAACAAACACAGGCGCATCTGGACAAGGTTCCTCCTGGCTCCTCCCAAAAAGGTCTGGAGACCTCTAGGGATGCAGCCCCCACCACCCTGAGGGAAGGGCTTTGACCACCCATCCCACATGACCACCTCCAAGGAGGCCATTTCCCACCCTCTGCTCCCACCCCCCAGGGTTGCCCAAGGCAGCGGTGATCACAGAGTTGAAGCTGATGATGGTAGCCAACCTGGCTCGGCTCTGTGGCCTGCGCCCTGATGATGTAATCTACACAACGCTGCCGCTCTACCACTCGGCCGGGCTGCTCATCGGGGTGGGAGGGTGCTTCGAGGTCGGTACGTACCCCCATGTCGCACGTGGCCCAGCCAGCATAGGGAGGGGGTGCAGGCAAGGACAGGCAGAGAGAAGTATTGGAGATGGATGGATGGATGGATGGATGGATGGATGGAGAACTGTTTGGGGAGAGGGAAGAGGAAGAAGGGAGAGAGGGAGCTGTGTCCATAGATGGGTGAGGGATGGATAGACGGATGGGTGGACATTTTAGATGGATGGACAGCTGTTTTATGGAGATGGATGAATGGATGGATGGAAAAAAGGGAAAAAAAAAGAAAAAAGACAGAAAAGGGGAGGGGTAACCATCACCCTGCCGTGTCCCCAAAGGAGCCACCTGCGTCCTACGGGCCAAGTTCTCCGCCTCCCAGTTCTGGGACGACTGCCGCCGCTACAACGTCTCCGTCATCCAGTACGTGGGCGAGCTTATGCGCTACCTCTGCAACACACCCAAGGTAAGGTCCTGCCAGCCTGAAATCCAGCCCGGGGCGGCGAGGCAACGCTGTGGGACGCATGCCAAGACGGTCCCTCCCTTTGTCACCCCACAGCGTGCCAACGACCGGGAGCACGGGGTGCGCTTGGCCTTGGGCAACGGGCTGCGGGCAGAGGTGTGGAAGGAGTTCCTCCAGCGCTTTGGGCCCATCTCCATCTGGGAGTTTTACGGGGCCACCGAGGGCAACGCCGGCTTCATCAACTACACCGGCAAGATCGGGGCCGTGGGCAGAGCCAACATGTTCCTCAAGGTGGGCTGCCGGTGACGACGATGGTGGCGGGGGAACAAACGCTGACTGCCCTGGGGAGACCGATACTGTACCTCAAGTTGGGTTGATGCCAAGAGTGGGGGGTGTCTCCACGATACCCTCTTCATGGTGGCGCAAACGGTGACCTCCCTGGGGAAGCCAACACTGTCCATCAGGTTGGGTTGATACAAAAGCAGGATCTCCAAGATCCCCTCTTCTCATCCAAAAGGAGTCCCCTCCACCCGGTTGGCCGATGTTGACTCAACAGTGTTGACTCAAAGTCTAGTTTTGGAGTGTCCATGGTGAACTGGACATCTCTATAGCTCCGAGAAAGTCCACTTCAGTGTCAATTCTCAGTCCCCAACCACCCACCCAATTGAGCAAAAGCTGCAAAAATAAGGTTTTCTTCACCCTTTTCCCACACTTGCAGCACTTGGCATTCTCCCACGGGTCCTTGATTTGAAAGATATCATGATGAGTTTGGTCAACGGTTGAATCTATTAGATAAAATCTTATTTAAATATAAAGGGCGATTAGCTCAGGTGGAATACAAGTGGCTACCCAGGATGTTGGGATCTCGGGGGGTGGGGTGTGTTTCTGTGGGTTGTAATGAGCAAATAACAGAGGATCGGACCGGGCACTGGAAGTCTTCTCGCTCTTTTTAATCCTGCATTTCTCTTCCACCCACCAGTTTCTCCCTTTGTCCCTCTTCTGCCCTCCAGAGTTTCTCTCCCTTTGAGCTGATCAAGTACAATGTGGAGGAGGACGAACCCGTACGTGACAAGCGAGGTCTCTGCATCCCAGTCTGCCCCGGTAAGAAGCCATGAGCCTTACGAGGGACTTTTTGGGAAGAAAGGAGGGCAGACAGAGGGTTGAGATGCATCAAAGCCACCTCTTGGTCCTTATCACCATCATCTTGGTGGCTGGAAGCCACCAGAAACCCCTCAAAGAAACAGGAATGTCATCCCTGAGCACCCGGTGGGGCATGGAGGTAACATTCCCCAGCACTGAGGCAATTGCTGACCAGCCTCCAACCTTCCTTTCCCTCCCCGAAGGTGAGACGGGGCTGCTAGTCATCAAAATCACCAAGAACACCCCTTTCCATGGCTATGCGGGCGATTCCCAGAAGACAGAGAGGAAGATCTTGAGGGACGTCTTGGTCAAAGGCGACGCCTTCTTCAACAGCGGTGACCTCCTCATGATGGACCATGAAAAATTCATCTACTTCCAGGACCGCGTGGGAGACACTTTCCGGTAACTCTGATGCTCGCACACCCACGTCTGTGTGGGCAATGCCAGCTGCCAACCCAAATCCCCCCCTCACAGCTTCATCCCTTCTCTTCCCTAGTTGGAAAGGCGAGAATGTGGCCACGACAGAGGTGGAGGCCACTCTTGCCATGGTGAACTTCATCCAGGAGGTCAATGTCTATGGAGTGCATGTGCCGGGTGAGTACTGGGTGGTGCGGGGGGGTGAGTCGGACCAAAATAAGCATCTGGTGATGTTTCAGCCATGGAATGTGCCCCCATATGGTCCGAGCGGCCACCGAGAAGCCTAAAGTAGAACAGAATGGAAGGGACCTACAATGATCATCTAGTCCAACGGTGTGACCACTTCTGGGCTGACCAAGTAGGACTCATTGATCCAAAATAAGAGTCCGGTATTGTTTTGGGCTCATGATTACTGCCGCAACGGTCCAAACAGCCACCAAGAAGAGTAAAGCAGGATGAGGTTACCCAAAAGAAGCATCTAGTGTCGTTTGGGGCAAGTAACATGTCCACATAATGGTCCAACTGACCACCAAAGCGGCTAACGTAGGACTTATTGACCCAAAATAAGTTTCTGGCATGGCTTTGGCACACAACGGGCTCCTGTAAAGGTCTGAGTGGCCACCAGGAAGGTTAAAGTGGGACTTGGTTGCCCAAACCAAGTGTCCAGCATTGTTCTGGGCATGCAATGTGCCCCTGCCATTGTCCAAGTAGCCACCAAGAAAAGTAAAATGCCGTTGCCCAAAAGCAGCATCTGGTGGTGTTTTGGGCAACTGACATGTCTCCATGATGGTCCACGTGGCCACCAGGAAAAGGGGACTCAGTTGCCCAAAATAAGCGTCTGTTGTTATTCCAGGCACATGATGTGCCCCCATCACGGTCCCAGCAACCTCCAAGGTGGCTAAAGTGGGACACATCCACTCAAAATAAGCGTCCAACATTGCCTTGGGCATGTAACAGATCCCCGTAACGGTCCAAATGGCCACCAAGAAGAATAAAATGAGACTCGGTTGCCTAAAATAACCCTCCGGCGTTGTTTGCAGGGTGCGAGGGGAGGTGCGGCATGGCGGCCATCCGCCTGAAGGCTGGGACGAGCTTCGAGGGCGAGAACCTCTACGCCTTCACCAGGGACACGCTGCCCAGCTACGCCACCCCCCGCTTCGTGCGGATCCAGGTCAGTGGTCTCAGCTTCATCCAGGCATCGGGGCGGCTTCTGGAGGATGGGTTTTTTTTTTCCGGTCCTCTGCCAAATTAGTCCTTTGGACGAAGGGCGATTCGGCAGCGTGGGCGCCAGCGCCCATTTCCAATGACTGTGTGAGCGTCCCCCCAGTTTCCGATGACGGTGCCAGTCACCCTGTGCCAGTAACGGTGCTGGGGTCCCCCGTTACCAGCGACGGTGCCTGTTCCCCACGGCCGATGACAGTGCCAGGGTCACCCTGTTGTCGATGGCAGTGTCCATCCGCTTCTGGAGACGGTGACGGTCACCCAATATCGATGATAACATCAGGGTCACCCTGTGCTGATGACGGCATCAGTCCACCTTTCCGACAACGGCGTCAAGGTCCCTCCTTTCCCATGCCAGCGGTGGTCACCCTTGTGCCAATGGATGGTCACCTTGTGCCAGTGACACCATACAGGTCCCCCCAATTCCCATGACACCATCTGTGCCCCTGTGCCAATGACACAGGGGTCATCATTTCCAATGATGGCACCTGGATCCCCCCGTGCTGATGACGGCGTTGGTCCCCCACATTGCCGACGACAGCGTTTAAGTCCCCCATTTCTGATGACAGTGCCAGTCACCCCACACTGGTAACGCCATCCATCCCCCCCATTTCTGATGACACCGTCCATCTCCGCAGGATGCCCTGGAGATCACGGGGACCTTCAAGCAGTGCAAAGGCAACCTCGTCAAAGAAGGCTTTGACCCCAACGTCATCAAAGACCCCCTCTTCTTCCGCGATGACAAGAAGAAATCCTACGTGCCCCTGAACCCCGACATCTACGCCGCCATCCTGGACATGAAGCTCAACCTGTAGAATGAACCAAACCACGCCAGGGTCTCCACGATGGCCTGGGGCGATAATTGCCTCAAGGCAACTGGCAAGGCCGATTTGGGGCTAAATCAGGCAGTTTTCGCTTCCTTCGGGGAGTTTTTAAACGGTGCCGGAGCACGACGAGGGTGACAGGCTGGTCGTGGCGTTCACTATCCCGCCCCGGTGCCTCCGTGCCACGCTGGCTGCGGAAATTAAAGGCTTAACTCCAATTATTTGGGTCCAGGCGGGCGCCGGGTCGACGAGGGCCATTTTCTGGGGACAGACCCACTCGCTTTCCCTTCCGGAGGGGGCAGGGGGTGCCCCAAATCCTCCCCGCTGCCGGGAAGGGAATATTTGCTCAGCGTTGGCCTCTTGCTTGCCCGTGGGGCCGGCCCTGGAGATGTATCAGGCCCCAAAACACTCTTGGCCTCCCACCCAGGGCTCGTTGAGCCGCTTTAGCTCACCAATCTGGAACAAAACCGATTTAATTTCTCCCTGACCCAATTTTCTGCCTGATCAGCGACCTAAACGAGCTCGGAAAGGCAGCCTGGGCTCCCCCATCCACCTCAGACCCACACGACGCACACCAAGCCCCCACGACACCATCAGCTTCTTCCTGCCCTTCCCCAGCACCCGCTGAGCCGGTTTAACCGACGCAAAAGGAGCTTATTTCTCCCTGCAGCCGTTTTCTGCCGGATCGGTGAGGAAAATCGGCTTGGGG
>NW_009216898.1:428-793 GCF_000690835.1 Fulmarus glacialis | reverse complement strand
ACAAGGAGTGGGTTCCTTGGGGACATGGGGGCTTTGGGGGACCTGGGAGGGGTCTCTGGGGTCGAGGGTGCCACCACGTGTCCCCTGTGTCCCCAGAGCGCCCGCGGTGGCCGCGTCCTGGTGCCGGGTCCCTTCCTGGTGCGTGACAGCCAGCAGGAACGTCACTTCGGCTTCAGCCTGGCCCAGGCCCTGCGCCGCGCCCGTCGCCACCCCCTGCTCCAGGTGACCGTCCCCAACTGTCCCCAACCCTTCCCAACTGTCCCCAACCATCCCTGAGGTGCCCTCTCCTCCCCACGGGTGGCCCTGTCCCCCCCACCGAGTGGGGCCCCCACGGGGGTCTCGGCACAGGCACGCAGGGGGGGAAA
>NW_009216898.1:0-204 GCF_000690835.1 Fulmarus glacialis | reverse complement strand
CGGTCCAGCATGGTGGACTTGGGGACAGCCCCAAAGGGTGTCCCCTGATGTCCCTTAGTATCTCCTGGTGTCTTCACACTGTCCCCAAGGTGTCATTGTCCCCCCCTGCGTGGCCCGGACCCATCCCAGGGGCTCAGAGCTGGACTGATGGCCGTGTCCCCTCCGTGTCCCCTCCATGTCCCCTCCGTGTCCCCAGGGTTACGA
>NW_009216897.1:0-6508 GCF_000690835.1 Fulmarus glacialis | reverse complement strand
GCCCTGGGGCGGCGGGGGGCGGAAAAGCGGAGTGCTTCTAGAGGGTCGGCGGTGCCTCGCCGGTGGGCGCTTGTATCTGGTGGGAGCGGGGCCGCTCGGCCTCCCCTCGTCGCTGTAGCCGGGCGGTGGGTGGGGGTCAAAACCGCCATGTGCTTTGCTGCTTCTGTCACAATCATTCTGAGTTCTGCTGGTTTTCCTCTCAAGCTTGCAAACACAGAGGAGTACATAGACGGTGCGTTGTCTGGACACCTGGGTGAGGTTTTGATAAGGTAATTAGGATATTTATGGCAGATGCCACTTGCATTTAAACTTGTATCGCTAGATGCTGTGTTTCTTGTCTAAGATGCCAAGTGTTGATGTAACTCTTATGTGAAGGCTGTGAGATCCTTTGTGGGGGTTTGGGAAATTAATTTTGAAATATTTGTAAAGAAGTATTTACGATCCCTATTTCAGGTAACTAAATAACCTTAGTTTTCCAGATTATTGTAGATTATTAATCCCTTGGCATTAGTAGGGTATATTAGTGTATTGCTACTGAAAACATTTTGCATGCTTGGACATTTATACTTGACCACAACTGTTAACCCAAGAGTAAAAATTTCCTGTACAGCATTGTCAACCAGTTACTGCTTTTATAAACTTGGGATTTTTGCAATTGTTATGAACTTTGTGGAAAGCTGTACAAGGTCAACAGTAGCAATTTGTTATGCAGAATTTGGCTGTTGCCAAGCTACACTCAAGCAGGCAAATACTTAAAGCAGTGTATATAAGGCACGGAAAATTAAAACACAGTTAAGGGAACTCTTTGTTTTTATTTACAGGTGCAATAATGTTTTGTACATCAGAGGTGTGGAAGAAGAGGAAGAAGATGGAGAAATGAGAGAATAGGTGTTTTGTATATCTGGAAATAAACTTTTTTCTTTTTTTTTGTTTTTCCATAATTTTGTAATAATGTGTTTACTTTTTTTCCATTGTATTTTAATAGGGGGGAAGTTAACTCTTAAAAAGATCTCTAATCTTTTACTGGCATCCAGAAAACTACTCCTGGAGGAATAGCCAATTATTTCAATTTAAAACTGAAAATACTGGAATGAAAAGTGAATATTTTAAAACAAACGAACAAAAAACCAACCACCCCCACCCCCAACTTTTAAGTATTACCAGTGTCAACAAATGCCATTACTGTCAAGGAAAATACCTGAATTTAAGTGATTCCTGGAATAAATTAAATCTTCAAAGTTGTGTACTGCAAAAGAAAATAGATGGTTCATTCGTGGATCAGCTCAGTTTAGCATCGGTGTCAGTACTCTGCTGTCAGGTAGTCATACTGAATGCAGACTAGCATATAATAGAAGGTAAAGAACTTTTCATCATGTGTACGTGACTTTCTCCTGTCGTTCTAAGCTGAATTGCTGAGTAGAGTGAAGGAGCTGCAGAGATAGCCTTTTCTCTAATGATGATAATACGCGCTGCAGAATGAGCAACAGGAATCTTTCAAAAAATATCCCAATGTGCCTACTGATGATTTAGTAATGGTTCCTTCAGCTCTGAATTGGTTAATTAAGAGGACGCAGCTATAATGCTTTGTAGCCTTATTTCAGTGAAACAAAGTTTCACCTCTGAGTGGAAAAACTGTAATTCATTTTCAGTATTTGTGGGAACCTCATTCTTCGCTGTCTACTCTGCTTTAGTGGCTGAAGGCTGTGAACAAAATACCAGTTATCTTCCCATCTGAAACACAGGAAAATATGGCAGTCTGTATCGTTTACAGTATGTAAATTAGTTACTATTATGTAACTACTATTATGTAGTTACTATTTAAAGACACTTAGTCTTTAAACCTATCGTATAAACAGTCGTTATTAAGGACAGGCAAATTTGTACCAACTCTGTAGCCAGTATGCACACAAACAAAAGCCTCCTGGCAGCTGTAAAGGTCCCTAGACCTCAATGGCATTAATAGAGTTAAGACAACACACTGCAAAATGGGAGTGCACTTTCCTGGTCTCTGTCATAAAAAGAAAGTCTTTATTACTGGAATGTTAAAGTTTTGGCAGGAACACAATAACCATGTTTTCAAATGTTTACTTTTAAACCCTGAGGTTAACTGAATGTCCCCTACCTATCAGCATTGCTTAATGAAAGGCCGTTGCTTTGCCAGCGCTGCCAGTCTGACTCCCTGTTCGAGGCTCTGATGGAGCAAAGACTCTCTACCTGTAAGAAGCGGTTTGGAGAGGCGTTCTGCGAACCAGAACCCAGACAGCTAGAGGTACGCTTTGTGAACATAAACTACAGCCCTCCTTACTTTGACCCTCCTCTCGTCAGTGATCACTTACCATAGTGCTGCTGTCAAATACAGAATTATTACTGTGTTTTACACATGGGGAAAATGGAATTCCTTCTTTATCCCTCTGTGATCTCGGCCGTGGAGCTTCACAAAAGATAAAAATTTCTTTGGTCCTCTGCTATGGTCCTGGCGTGCCTTGGGCATGGTCATAGGGTGGAAAAGGGAGACTCCAGCCCCTTCCCCGACAGGATTCGTACAGCCATGTTGCACTGAAGCCTGAGGTGACATGAGAAAAAGAGGTTTTCCAGAAGCCTTCAACATGCCGTAGGTTGTGTCGTTAGCTTACTTGGTTTGTGTAAGGGAGGAGCTATGTGATGGCAAGCTAATTAGGGAATAAAACCAGCATTATGGCCAGCTTCCCATCCTGGGTTTAAACACCTCCACAAAGCGCTGGGTACAAGCTTTTAGTAAACCACTCGAAGCGGAGAGTGGCTGGGGTCCTGCCAACGGTGTCCTGGAGGCACCGTGGAGAGCTCAACGCCAGCTCCACACCAGCCCCGTCTCTGTGCATCACCGCCAGTAGCAGTCCAATGCAAAGGCTTCTGAAATAAGGTATCAACACGAAGGACATCTATAAACTCAATCTTATACCTCAGCATATTCACAAATGAGTTTATCTTTCAGGTTAAACACTATTATTTGTCACCTATAGAAAACCATCAGTGCTCTGAGCTAGTTAAAGAGAAAGTCTCAGAAACAAGTCAGTCATGAGTGCAATT
The DNA here is from genome assembly GCF_000690835.1 of Fulmarus glacialis. NCBI lineage: Eukaryota > Metazoa > Chordata > Aves > Procellariiformes > Procellariidae > Fulmarus > Fulmarus glacialis. The sequence goes on along the minus strand of NW_009216897.1, from coordinate 3,442 downwards.
CCACAAAAACTGGCTAGTGCTGGTTATTTACCAGTAAATGACCCCACGGAAATCGCTGCACACAGATCTCAGCTCTGCTACGCGGCCACCAAATGTGGTAGAACCTTGCAAGCGCTCTGGCTTTCATTCATTTGCTTTCATACTAAAATGCTACATTTCTTTAGTAGCAGACAGAAGAAAAAATGATAGTTTATCATAAAGTCTAGCAGTCCATTTAAAGGTGGATATAGTTCCAAATTTTTTTTCACCATCCCCTGAAGGACAAACTGGAAAGAAAGAAATCTGTGCGGACTACTTTCTAAAAGTAAAATCAGTAGCTTTCTGTGGAGGGACAGTGTTCTAAACAAAGACCTTGGCCTTAAAACCCATAGCTAGATCAAAAAAGTCAAAATTCTATGAAAATCTATGCTAAGATGAATAATACAAAAGGAAAGACAAGACAAGTGGACTTACATTTTGCAAAAGCAAGAGCCCAATCAGAACTAAGAAAACAAATATATTTTTCTCCTGTAAGCTGTCTCCCTCTTTGAAAGGCTGAGATCACCTGCTTTAGTCAGAGTCTTGAGTTTTCATTCTCAATGAAAATGTGTTCCTCTCATATAGCTTCAAATTCTTCTGAGATTTTTGTGATGCCTCTACAGTTTTTTTTGATAGGTACATTCATTAGACTTCAAATTCAGAAAGACACTTTTATTTTTGCATAGCATCAGGCATCGAACACAGTGACTAAGTAATACCTTGGCATACAACTTCTATACATAACTAATCTTAGTTCTCGTGCCCACATGCTGCAAAGATGCGTGCATGTCTTTACCTTTGCTACCATTAAGCGTTCCATTCATTTCAATGGGAGAAGCCATGCAGGTAAAGTTAGACAAAGACTTACACGTGCTTAATTCAGATTTTGGTCCTAAATGGTGTGAAAGTAATTGCAATGCAGAGGAAAGTAAGGTATTCTGAATATATCAATGTAATTGGAGCTGGCCCTTAGTTGGTACGGAGTAAGCACCATGAAACAGACTTTTCCTTTCTTCTGGAGCAAGTCAAAAAGGCAGAAGAATTGCAAGCATTCCCTTACATTATGTACGAATTAAAGATACAAACCTTCACAGGCTGATCTGCTAAAGAGAAAAATCTTCAATAGAAAAGAACTGGGACATATACAAATACACAAGCACAGCTCTAAGTTTTCTGCAAGCAGAACATAAGTCTGAAATGAAATACACTCCTATCTTACTAAGCATAAAATCTTCAAATTTTAAGGATTTAAATCAGGATCTGCCCTTGTTTCTTGGAAAAGCCTAGTGCACAGAACTGAATTTTATCCTTAAAGAGTGTAACAACACACTTCTCGCAGGTGTAAAGCTTTACACAGAATTGAACTTTCCTTTTTCCCCCCTTTTACCAAAACCAATGTTATGAGTCGCTGGAGTCTGAGATTGGATCACCAGAAATAGAGCTGCAGATGTCACCTTTGCTCATCAAAATTCTCTCTGGAATTGCTGAAAGAGGCAAAAGGCAAAAAATGTGTAGATGTGAGAAACATAAATGTAAGAAGCATTCAGGCCAGTTTCTGTTTGACTGCTAGCCCTTGCTCACAGAGGCACCGGATGGCCAGGCATGCAATTAAACACGGGGATGTGCAAATACAGGTGGGAATTTAATGTTCACTGCTGGTCCTCTCAAGGGCAGAAAGAGCAGCTCATTGAACATATACCCTAAAATATTTGTGAATATGAGGAAGATGATTTTTCAGTACTTACACTGCCATAAGACAGTGCTACAGCGAAGCTGTCCAGTCCCCATTCTAGATCTCTTTATTTGCCTACCACCCCACCACACACAGAGACGTGAGCTGCGTGCGGGTGGGTTCTGCTCCCGTTGAATCATCTTCTCCCCACTGCTTATATTGGCAGGACTGATCCGGCGAGTGCTGGGCTCCACCACAGGCTGCCGCGTTTCATTCTTGACACACCAGCTCTCACCCCACTACTGCTGCTTAAGCATCCCCCTGCAATGGAGTGTCCTTCTGCCCTTGCTATGACCCTGTTGGAATGTTCCTCTTTAATTTCTGCTTTCAAACATACTGCAATACTGCCAGGGAAAGCCAAAGTCAGCAGCAGGAACTCCTGGAAGCAGTAAAGCACCATCTACCAACTCTGTCAATCTTCTGCATGCCTAGCGAGAGAGAACGTTTAGGAGGAAGATGGCAATCTACCAACTCTGTCAATCTTCTGCATGCCTAGCGAGAGAGAATGTTTAGGAGGAAGATGAAGATGATTACGTGGTGCAGTACTGAGCCAGTGGAGCAGTATCACAAGGTAACACCCGACGCTATCATAGCTTTACTCACTTTTCAGGTTTGTTATTAAACGCAAAATACTGCGTTTTAGCTGCATACCTTACCTCATTTGCAAACAAGACTTGAGTAGAAAGGCTCATTCAAAGAGCCAACATATCTATCCGTTTCTGCTGTACAGGAATATGTGCATGTAGGTGTGTTACAAGCATTTTAAATTGATCCTCTTTCTAGAAGAAAATAAGATGTCTAAAGAAGATTACCACCACAAGAAAGGTATTTGAGGGACCACTTATTTAGAAAGACACTCCATTTTCCAGTTGGGAATTACTGGAGCCCCACACACACTATAGATGTTTGAAAACAGAAGAAAACCCAAAATCCATGTTGGGAATTAAATATTTGCTCCCCGACTCTCCCATCCCTAATTCTGTAGGGGGCAGCAGAATCGCACAAACCTTTTGATTGTGGAATTGGATAAATTAGTATCTGCCTGCATAAATTAATGTCTGCCTGAATATCCCGTGCGGTGAGAGGTGTTATGGTCCCTCAGGGGCTGGTGCTGGGACACTGGCAAAGTAATGGACGCTGATGAGGTGATGGATGATGGCGAGGTGATGGACACCGGCAAGGTGATGGATGGCGGGGAGGGGGACGTGGACAGACATGCTCTCAATTCAGAAGCTCCTGTTTTCTTAGCAAGGGGAAATCTCCAGGTGGTGCAGTGTGGGCAGAGGGCTCCGGGAATCCCCAACACTGGTGTTTTGGAGCTTATCGTAAACCAGCACGATGTATGGATCTTGCCACGTCGCCCCAGAACACAGCAGGAACAGCATCCTTCGCCTAGCCCAGCAGGCTGCTGCCAAATTCACTCTTAAAGCCCTGTAGCATTTTCAGCCCAAATTTCTGTCAGGTGCCGACCGCGGCTTGGGTGAGGATGGTTACCGCCCTCCACCTCACCCGTGCCCTGGGGGAATCATCCGGCCTGCCACCCGCTTTGCTTCCCACCTCCGTGGGAGGTTGGTTAGCAAAGACCAACCCGGGCAGGGTCAGAGGCAGGGTCAGGCCCGGCCCGAGGCGGAGCAGGCCGGCGGGGCAGGAGGCACCCTCTCCCGCCCCGGGGGACTTTGAGCCGAGCGGCGG
>NW_009216896.1:0-47227 GCF_000690835.1 Fulmarus glacialis | reverse complement strand
ATATAAAAAACTTTTCTATTCAGTATTTATTTGTTGGATTTCATACTGTTTTCTAAAATTCTAATAAAACGTTTGAGACAAGTTCCTGCAAGTGCTTCGTACTGATGTGTTTGTAGCATTGGGGACAGGTATAAGGCAATAAACCCCCAAAGGGAACCAAGATACTTAACTGACACACATCTGAGCCTGACATGCAGCATGTCATGTACCCACTTCTATATTCTGTCTGTGAAAAGTTCAGACTTGTACCATTGAAACAGGCTGAGCTACTGTTCTGCTATTGTGGAGCTCGCTTATACAGTTGAAGTCTTCACAGATGAGCTCTGAATAGCAGGACCATGGTGTTTAGGTCATGCTATTCCATAGCAAAGTAAAACTTAATGGGCTGCTTTTCTATACTTTAACTTACAGATTTATTTAAAAGCAGGGGAAAGAAGTTGTTCTACTTTGGTAAATTCTCTGCTTCCCCAGGCCTTTCTCCCCTACTCTTCCCCTTCACTAGAAGAGAGAAAGGGAAATAGCTGGTGACTTGTAAGAGACAGGGCAGCTCAGTCAGCTTCTTGCCTGAGCTAGGCTTTAAACCCTAACAGTAAGGTGCTGACAGTTTCCAAGGGGCAGTGCATGAAAACTCACCACAGCTGTTTTAACACCACTTTGTCAAACTACTGAAAACTCTCTCTTCAAGCACCTCTCCTTCATTTGTAGTTTTCCTTAAAAATATAAACAAAAAGGTAAATACTTTCATCCAAACAACGTGGAAATTTGATGGCTGCAGCTGCTGTAACACAAACAGGGACACTACTGCATCTCTACCAAACACAGCTTCATGTTAAGGCACAACTGAAACTCTTGCAAAAAACACGTACATTTGAGAGTTACCACACTTTTTGTATTACACTCATTCCTGGGCCAAGATAGTTAAAATTTAACTGTTTAAAGTGAAAGACTAAAGGAGAGACGTGCGTGTCAGGGAGAGATACAGGATACTCACTTCACTGATTCTCTTTTACTGGAGCTCTGACCTACAAGTAAGTTCTTACAGTAACATTTAAATCACTTTCCTCTACAAAAAACCCCACCAAACATCATGCTAGCCCTGATTTGCAAGTGATTCAAAGCAGGAGCCAGTGGCTGTAGCCCTGAGAAGACAGAAAGCATTAAGACTCTCATGTACATTCTTTAAAAAAAGAATTTTATTGTTTCAACTAAAATGAGAACTGAAAACTTGTATGGGAAATTGAAAAACTGTACAATAACCTGTGAGGTCTTTGCAGCGGCTTACACAAAAGACAGGATACCTGAAAATGTATTATACCAAAACATTTAGCTTTTTTGTTTTTTTTTTTAAATTTTTTTTAAAAAAGTTTATTCTATGGCAATCTGTAAAAAAGAAAGACCTGATGAGTAAATATTTGCTTAAGGCATATAGCAGAGCAGCTCACTAACTTTCTAACAAGTTTAACATGGATATTTGTCCATTTTCCAAGAACAGGTTAACCAATACACCCACTTTGAAACGCTACTGTATATACACACCCAAACTACTACATACATATACAGGACATCAAAACAAAAATGTTTACAGTTTGGTACTATAAGCCTTATACACACCTCACTGGGCTTGTGGGATACTCCACTGTTTATCCTGGGACAGTAAGTTCTAGATTTGGAACAGATGAAAGAAATGGCAAAATACATGGGCAGAAAGGGGGATGTTCAAAACCTTTTTATTATCTGCAGAAACTCTCTTGTGTTAGAATAATTTGCAAGTGAATTATTCTAGATTCAAAGAAAGGATGCTTTGCTTTCCTGTCAAGCCTAGAATTTAAAATATTCCCTCCTGGGAACAGTATAGAGGTGGTGTTTGTTTGTTTGTTTGTTTGTTTTTACATGGGCCGCCACTTCAGGAGCCTGTATTTCTGCAGATCAAAGCATGCTGCTGAGACCTTGCAAAAGAGGCTTTCCTCCCCCTCCTCAGCACAGCTCTGGAGGCAGCACAGCAGGTCAGACCCTGAAATCACTGAGCTATTGCTTGCCTCAAGTGACCAGAGGCGAGGTGTGAATATGGCTTACTAAACTCTCTGGAATGTCTGTACTATACTTACTCAGCTGAAATGAACCATGCTAAACAACCGGGTTACACTGAGTACGCAGAAATTCAATAGGAAGTCATGCCAAGTATTAGGTGAGTACATGTTATCTGATAAACACCAAATCAGTCTATCGCTGAACGAAGATACTTTCAGCAACACCCTTTGAACCACAGCCACTTAATGATCAGTTCATGCAAATATAATTTGGGCACATCAGTAAGCAGAAATATACGTTCTTTCACCTTTCAAGCACATGGTATTTAATCAGGACACTAGAAGACTCTACATGCATTTTAATACAAATGGGGTACAAATGTTGCCTTAGAACAATATTCTACCAGATGATGGAGAGAATAGTGGGGACAAAGCAATCACATACTGTATCTTAAATACACAGATGAGCCATTATATATTACCATTTTTCTATACTCATTTTTCATGTTTCCAATAATATAACTAAGTATTGACTGATTACAACATTCCTCCTTTCAAGTACTGGTCTGACCAACAGTCTCACAGGTAAATTATTGATTCCCAGTACTACCTGAGGATTTATTATTGTACTTTTGAGAAGCCCTTGATGCAAGCTTAACAAAACGGAAAATAGAAATAACTCCCACCCACCCACCCCCATTCACTAACTTATTCACTGAAGGAGAAGAGCTACACCTACAGACAGCCTTGCAAAAATAAATATGGAGTGGAGAGAGACTTACATAAGATACTCCATAGTGTTGTTTGCACTGAGAATGGTGGTTAAGTGCTATAAATCTAGAAAGCCTTTAAAAATAAAATGAACTGATTAGTAACACTGTTGCAAACCAGCTGTCATGGTTTAGTTTCAATCACTACAACTTTCAGTAGTAAGTTGACTCCTGTCCTCTGCCCCATGACACGAGCAAAGAAATTTTTGCTATTGTTATTTATTAATAATTTGGTACTAACAAGAGGAACAGCATTGACTAAGACTGCTTAGTGCAATGCCAACTTCCAGTCACAGTTCTACCAATGCACCCAAATCCTTATTTACAAGCACTTTACATTATTCAAGTCCTGAGCCTGCGGAACAGGCCCACCGGCTGAGCCAAACAACGTAGACACAGTGTGGCGCAGGCCAAAACCACCCATCTCACCTCGCTTACCTTGCGATAGCGACAGCCCTGTCTGCAGAGGTGCAAGACTTACCCTCTTACACCACTATGTCCAGTACTTACTGAAGAGCGTATCTTCAAGCCAAACTAAAGCCAGTATTTTAAATCTTTGCTTTAAAAAAAGCAGAACACACAAACGCTTGCATCATAAGCCAACTGGTATGTTCACAGACCAACGTGTCTTCTGTTGAACTTTTTATGTCTTAAGGAAGCTGCCACAGCATTAATTGCTCTGGATTTATTGAAATGCTTTCCTGTTCACTGCCTGCAATGCTTCTGAGTACGTTACCTCTCCGGCCTTCGCAGGAAGCATGCTATTCCTTATGGAGCAGATGTAGCGTGAAACTGCATTTTACATTCCAAATGACGAGGTTTAAGAACTGGTCCTTCTGAACGCCAACTGCACAGCTGCAAAATGCTGGTGGACATGTTTTGGTTGAATTTCCCTTCCTGTTTCTCTCCCTTCCCTCAACATCTCCTAACCCAGAATATAAAAGTAAAAACAGCTTTACAAAGCAATGTAAATAGGCATATGTGCAAGTAGAGTGCAACAAAAGTCAATGAGGAGATACACTTTACAAAAAAAAAAAAAAAAAAAGAAAAAAAAAGAAAAAAAGAGAGCTGGACATGTTGGGATACCCTGAGCAAATGCAGAAGCCTGTTTCTATAAACACATGTAAAACAATAAGCTCATTAAGAACAGTTATGCCAAGATTAAATATATCAATACCACAGGCACTGCCCACAACTCAGTCTTTAATGATGAAGCAAGTTAAAAAAAAAAAAAACAAAAAAACAAAAAACCAACCACAACCACCCCTCCCCCAACGCCGTCCCTTCCAAAAGGTTTACATTCTTCAGGTATGTGGGTTTCTTTTTCTTTTTTTGGGAACTCATCAATAGAAGTCATGTATTTGGTTACAACACTTGGAGAGTACAAGCAAGTTTCACTTGTGCCTAGTTTTTCTGACACACAAAAGAAAAAGAACTGGCTTTTTTAAAAAGGCTAAAAACAACAATGTGTTGTAATTCTATTATTTAGTTTAAAAAAAAAAGGAAAAAAAAAAGGAAAACAACTATTTGGCATTTTCTTTGCTTACTCCTGAATATTTTAAGGCCCTGAGATTAGATTATCATGTTCTTGGGACCACAGGGCTAGATAAAACCCTAGTGCATCAATTCTCTCTGTAAGTCCTAACCGAAGTTCTGGCCTTTCAACCTAAGATCTACCTCCACTGAGACAAGGCTCACATGCCTCAATTAGCTTTCTTTCAGAGAAGCTTATTACAAACCCATCAAATCGTTGGTGTTTTCTTGCAGGGTCGATCTTGCTGGCATGTCCATCAATGAAAACACACCCTGTAACAGAGATAAGCTCCTGCCGTGAGGAAGGTGAACATGCATATATTCACTAGAAATGGCTTCCAAGTTGTCATCATGTTCTCATCATCCTCTTCTGAGTTTTCTGACTTCATCGACTCTTCTTTGTGGGGCGAGAGACGCAGATTTTCACCAACAGTTCTCCTCCGAATTTCAGTGTCTTGACTAGTGCTTAAGGACAAGGAAATAAATACTCAGTACTGGATTCTCCATTTAGGAGAGAAGCCATGCAGACTCTACAAGAGCATGGCCTCACCCACTGAACACCACAGACAAAGCTGGAAATCTTTTGCTATCAGGAGCTGCAGCAGATGACAAACCAAAGCCTATCGCTAATTATTACAGTTCTGGCTATTAAATTACAGGTTTAGAACAGTGTTTGTCATCAAAAGCCATGCTTGGGAGTATTTGTGCTCTTTAAAGAATACGCTGACTTAGTTTTAAACACCACCTACTCCCATTGCTTATCACAAATCTGCTACCTGCACTGAGACAAGTAGTGAACTAGCACAAATCAAACCTACATCCGGGTCAGGAGAAGATTAAGGATCTAAAACCAAGCACCTGCCCAAAAAGTCAGAAAATGATGGAACTGTGGTTGCTTGGGCAGCCGTAACTTGGCTAAATGCATTGCGATAGCTTTTAATGATAGAACTGAAAATCTCTTCACCTTTAATAGTCTCTAAACATGGTTTTGTTTCTAGATACTAGACCTCCATCCTGTTAGCAGTATATTGACACCCAAAGAGGCTTCTTAACTGAGCAGGAACTTTTATATCTACTGTACAACTTCTTCCGGCTGAATCTAGAAAGCAGAGCATCATCATGCTGTGAGAACCAGTAGGGTGGTAATCAGCAGGGAGATGCCTTGCAGGGGGATTTCCTAGACATCTGCTGACAGCTTAAATACAGAAGAACTCAGGAATCTTCCATCCCAGACACTAGAATATGGGGGCAGGAAAATAAATGTGCTTAAGACTTCTGCTTCTCCTTCCCTCACCCCTGCCAGCACAATGTCTATTTCCCACCCCTCCGTTTCCTCCAGCCTCGCGCTGTCCCACATGCTTTCACATCAGACTGTTCCTCTACTCTCTATTCCTTCCCCCTCCTGCCCAGCAAGTTTCACTTTCCCCCCTTCTAGACTCACTGTCCCAGACATGAGGACAAGAGTGATGATCACAAAGGAGGCCTGACCCTGCAGCAACAGTACTGGTACAGAATGAAGGAGCTCAGGATTCAAATCCTGGCCTTTCCTAGCATGCCTGAAACATCGCATAAGGTAGGATTTAACTTTAGCAAGGTAAAAAGTAGATGTCTAGTCAGCTTCTACAATCAATGAAGGCAGGCAGTGCCAGAGGATGACTCAACTCCAACCTCAGACAAGGGACTATAATAAATGAAATTAATTGAGTCTCTGAGCTCTTTAGAGCTGGTGCCTTATGTTCATTTAAACTACACTGTGTAAAGTACTTCCAGGAAATCATTTATTCACTGAGAAATTCAGATTTATATAGCTAATGAAAAGACACAAGACACCAGCTTTAAATCCATACTCTTCATTAGGCGTGGAAGCCATTAGCTGGCATCTCACATCCCAGGTAAATACTCTGGTAACAGAACTATGTTGTCACGGAGGGAAGAAAGAGAGAGGTGCTACCATTGCAACATTTCCTTCTTTTGTAGCTAAGGTTCCATTTGTGACCATTCCTATTTCCAAGATTTCCTTTCTTTTTAGTAAAGATCTTTGGAATTTGAGTATTTCACTTCCAGAATATCCCCGATAAATTAAGAAAAATCCTGATCAAAACATTGTTTCACGTTGAGCAGGGAAACACACTTGTTTTATCTCCTTGCCTCCAGCAGAATTTGGAGCGAGGTAACAGGTTCAGCTCATGGTCTCAGCCTCTCTGCTACATGAAATTAAGAGGAGGTTTATTTTGAAGAAAGACTTTTGGAAACATCTCTCACTAATCTCCAGTTCCCAGAGTCACATACTCCCCCACTGGTTCAGATAAATTCAATACATCAAGCCTGCCAGCTGTATCTGTTGAAAAGGCTCTAGAGTTCTGTGGACAATACTAAAACTTGGTATTTTATTCCAGTATTCCTATGGGAAGCTGAAGATGTCTTGTTAGGAGACCATCTAGTGGGGGAACATTAAACTTTCCCTTGATTATCCCTGGTGGATGTAGGGTTTTTGATTTTTATTTTTTTAATTTTGATTTTTTTTGTTCTGTGTGGCATTCATTTGTTTTTTCTGAATAAAACTAGTTAACATGCAGGATGCCAGCAACACCAAGGCATGCGGACTTCAACGAATTCCACGCCACTCCGATAAATCAGGAGTGACATCTAGTGGTTAAGCAGGCAGGAACCTTGGCTTCGCCGCTGTTTTACCGCTCGTGTACGCAACATTTCTGCACATTTATTAGTCTCTACAACTTAGGTTACAATGACAGGTAGAAAAGTTCTCTGTTCATGAACCCCCTCTATTCCTTTCATCAAAAGCAGTTTTGCTTGCAATTAATTTCACATTTCTATGTGTGGCTAAAGCTAGTCAGCCTAGTTTTCAGCTACATGACTAATACCGCCTCTAAGTAGTGAAAGAGCTCCTCTATAACTTAACATATACTGCATGTATATCAAGACTAAACCACCTCATTATGCTGTCACTTTTTCTTTTACTCTAGTAGGATCCCGTAAGAGGCCCTAGTTTAAGCATGAAGTTAAAAGAACATGAGGATAAGATCTTACGGAAAAGATTTTGGGTTGGAACTACTATTATACTAACTCGATCAAGATCTGTCCAGGACTTTCTGCATGACATGTCATTTATGAGCAAATGTCCTACAACCTCTCAATGCTGTAAGCCAACTGGACAGTCTTCTCAGGACAGTTAAAAGTGGGAAACTAAATGAATTACCTGTCTGTGATCAGTGGTACAGATGAACGAGCTCTGCCATCTGGAACCATCTCTTCCACAGTGCTGACTGAACAGCTAATCTCTTCCTCTACTACTTCATGTTTAGGAAAGAATTCTGTGTGTTCATGCATCCTTCCATTGTGCATTTCTGAGGTTCGCTTCGGTGGTCTGGGAGGTGGTGGGGTATGTTCAGGCGGAGGGTCCAGGTCTTCATTGGACAGCTCTTTCCACTGTTCCTTCAAGAAGAAAAAGGACTATTAAGCTTTTCTCTATTTCTTTTATGTAAGCTGCTATAACTTTTAACTCTAACATGGCAGGGTCTTTATACTCTACCTTTTCATTTATTCTGAGAGTGGCTGTTCATTTGCATTGGAAAAAAAAGAAAAAAAGGAAGGGGGGGGAGGGGAAAGACATAAGAACTCCAAACCTAAGCTACATCCAAGTACACAGCAGACATCTGGTATAAATGCAGGAAATTTTAATCTACTTCTGGAAAATGTAAATAGCACAAAATAGAATCTGTGTTGCTAGAGTTCTGCTTAGCATAAAACAAACTTATAGATTTAATCATAATACTTAAACTTCTGGCATATTAGAAAATTTTTACAACCTGAAATGAAAGACAAAGCTGATGCAGCCAGACTATACCCAAATTACAGTGTTCAAAAGGCCACCTGTTACATCACAGGTACTTTTTTGAAGGTTCTTAAATACAACACTTTAGGTAGTGACAGATCATAAAGCATTGTATTTAAGAATCCCATAATATAAAAAAATTATTGAAGCCGAAGCAAGAATGAAATTTTAAGTTTCTTTCTATTCTGTTCATCCCACATATTTGCTACAGTTAAAAGAGTCGCAGCCCACTACATTAGGCTGTGCAGTCAATAGTACTCACTTGCACTGAAGCATCTCCCATAATGAATTTTGCCCCTTCAATAACAGCTAAGTAGGAGAAACGGAGCTGATCTGCTGTCTGTATAAGCCCCATTCTGTACTTCCTCATTTCTAGGAGAACCTGTTTAACGTCCACAGAAGAAGGATCTTTCCGTTTGTCCATCTGAAGATAAAAATTTGAAACGTGCTTTATGCTCTGATGAGATTCAATACAATGACTCATTTTGTAGTATGGCCTTCAGACTACCCTCCATATTACAGAATTAATAAACTAACAAAAAAAATTGTATCAGCAGCTATTTATTGGGTCTCTAAAAAGACAGAGGGGGAAAACACACTGGGCCCCCAACATGTTTTACATTTTTCCCTTTTTTGCCTTTCTTGTTTTGAAAATATAATTAGGAAAAAAAAAAAAAAAGGACATTTTAACCTAGGCCTGACTTCTGTGTATTAGTTGCTCTCACACAGTGACAGAATAAAGCCACGGGAACTTCAGTTTTATCTCAAAGTCAGGACAATTTCCCCCTGCCTACAAACGAAGTTGACTCTGTAAAAGCAAACACATTAGATTTATTTTGCATAGTTCACACTATTACTTAGCAGACATCTAGTGTTTTTTTTCTTAACCACGATGGCAAAGCCTATCTTTGCAAATCACTCTGAAAACTAGAGACTCTTCTTTCCCAGACTCAAAATGGCCAGTTAAGAACAAGATCTGCCTTGGAATATGCTCCCAAACCAGAATATGAGTAAGATAATGGGAAATAGCATGCAACAATACTTCACGGAACATACCACAGTTCTTTGCAAGCCTACAACAAACCATTCCTCAAAACAACTCTACAGAAATAGCGTATCATCTGGAATAAGTAGTTCTTACCAGTAGAAGACACGTATCAACCAAACAAAAAGTTCCCGATCTCCCGATTCCTGCGCTGCAGTGCACCACAACGGGTCCATGCTCAGGGTTAAGTGAGCCAGACTCTCTCACTTTGAACAGGAAATTGAGGAATGAAGCAGGTGACTCTGGGACGCCAAAGTCAGGCCACGTAGTATAATGAAAGTGCAGAATCTCTCTAGTTTCCTGTGTCTGTAAAAACAGTATTTAGGAAGTCTTTTAGCTTGGATACACGAGTCAGAAGTATTCAAAGCACAGTTGCCTACAATAATGTTCTAATCAGCAAATACAATTCCTCGTTCATTTTCCTAGCAAATAGACACTTATATATTTAGACATACAGCTTTAGACATTAGACATTTTTACTTTTAGGTCAATTTCAAATTTGTGCCTTTGGAAAAATTTTAGCTACTTCCTTTGAAAATAACTCTGACTTACATGGAATGGAGGTATGCGCCTGCTCAGCTTCGTATGCTACTCAGACTATGCTGCTTCCACTACATCTTTAGAACAGCTGACTTGAATTCAAATGACAAAGTTCCATCAGTCTGAGGGAGCTTTTATAGCTGCCCAGCTAAGAAACTAACCGCTAATAATTATCTCTTGTTGTGAAGGTCTCCATTTGAGCAAAGGAAATTGTATAAGTAAATCTACTTATTTATAACATGGTTTAGTTTTTTCAGTACAGTTCAAATGCTTGTATCGCCACAAGATAGCTGGCACTACTGCCTTCCAATTTCTAATAACAGAATATCATTTGAAGATTTCTCAAAATGAAGTACCTCAAGTTATAGAAGCCCTTTACACTTTCTGCAGACATAGCCCTTACACTATCACAGCTGTTCCTTTACAGGTTTGTTCCCAACCTGAAAACTTTCTTCCAAGACTACTAAACCACTGGTACTCACATCCTCCTAGAATACTGGGCTACAACCATCAAAGATGTCTACGGCAGACATAGTTAATACACACCAAAACTACATAACTAAATTCTTACTCACACATAATTTAGCCAAATTCATATCTGCTGTCTCACGTTTCCTGGCAGGATGAAGCGTGCAAGAATGCTAACAGATGAGCAAAGGAATAACTGTGTCTTCCAGTAGTGAGCAGTACCAGCACAGAACAGAACTCAGGCTAGCACGTCACAACATACGTTCCTAGGTCAGTACCATCAAGAACCTCAGACATTATCTTCAGTGACCTGCATACGGTGAAAGTTAATGGTGTTCTTCCTTAGCCAGTGTTCCCAAGGAGCTTTATATTAGCTCTCACCGCTCTAATACAGTGTTGAAGAGGAGAGGAAGAGTGGAAAATGGCATGTATACTTTTATTTTGGTATTGTGCAAAAGGTTAAAAAAAAAAAAAGAAAAAAGAAAAAAGAAAAAAAAAAGAAGAGTTATTTGTCTTAAAGCTAGTGGCCTGATCCTTGTGCCAAGCTCCATACAGCTCATTGCAGGACCAGGGCTAAAACAGTTCCTGCTTTCTGATGAAAGCCATCAATGCAAAACCTGAAGATTTAAGCCAAAATCTAAAAATAAACCTTAGAACAAGACACAGGCAAACAGGTAGCTTAAGTGACAGGAAGAGCGATTACTTCAGCTATAACACAAAAGCACTAGAACATCTGCTAAGTGATTTTATAAAGGGTTCCCTGAAAGGTAGTGAGTGTAGTGACAAACTAACCTTCTCACTCAGTGTACGGCCGAGACATGAAAACAACTGTAGTTTCCCAATATGTTTCATAAATATTTAGGAGTTTCATTTCCACAACACACAAACTAGAGGCTGAAGAACAATCTCATGCAGAATCACCAATTCCAGAACAAAATCTGCTATCATTCGTGACTATCTTTTTCAAGTCCTTGTTGATAAGGAGGCGAATCTCACCTCAGAGAGATTGGAGAATCTGATTGGTACTAGTTTCTGTACTTACTGTAAGGTTTTCCAATTCTAGCTGTCGTACTGTGTAATATGATTTTATATCTTCAGATATCAATGTTAGTTTCAAGTTTGTATCTTCAAAAAACATTTCTTTCTCCTCCTTCCGTGGCCAGTACTGTGCACACTTTATCTAAAAACAAACAGGAGACATTTATGTGTCATTTATGTTTGTGTAAAAGGCAAGGAATAAACATCCTTGAATACAACATTTTTTTACGAAACAATTTCTTCGTCTGCTTTTATTACAAGGAGGATCAATTCTCGTGTGAAGAACATCAGTCTTCCTTTATGTTGCAGAACCGCATCTTCATTGAATCTTTTGTATGAGTCAAATTATTTTGACCCCGACTGAACTCATGAAAATACCTAAGGATTGAGGATAGGTTTATTTAGGTAGAGCTCTCTTTCTTCTACATGTAAGCTGAAAGAGTGGTAAGCTACGGAATCTAATCAAAATCACCAAAGCCACTATTTATTTTATCTTGTGTTGGAACAAACAAACAAACAAAATCTAATAACTAAATATAAATGCTCTCACAACACTCCACCAAAATCTGAATTTTAGTCTACTCTGCATTTTATTTATTATCCTCATGTCAAATATTTAAATTTCAAAAGAAGAGATAGATGTTAAGAAGAGCAGAACATACTGCGAAAAAGTATTATGAATTCCACGAATAAGCGACATGTAGAGAATTACAACATTGCTAATTTGCAAGTGTAACATCAGATGAGACTTTGGGTTACTCCATTCACTCACCACAAAAATAAAAATAGCAGTGAGATCATTTTGATTTTACATGGCACAGTTTAAAAGTAAAGTGCCAAACAAAAAACCCCCGCATTCAGCGAACATTCCCATTACCTACTTCTGACTGAATTTTGATTTTCTCAGTAAAGTTTCCCAGAGAGCTTAGTTTTGCAAAGACTGCTACATGCTAGGACCTTAAATGAGTCAACCAAATAGAAAAGTAGCATATTTTGCAGAAAAAAGAAGAAACTAAAGAAACTCATCAGCAACTCGAATACGAAAGTCTGCAACCAAGTCTCTGACAGTTAAACCTAAGGATATTGTGACTGGGAGAACTAGCCTGCTACTTCTACCACTAAGCACTGCTCCTCTGAAATGGGATTGTGACCACCATTTGCCCATACCTAAACATGCCATACGAATGGACTGTTGGACATGACTAATGCCTCTTTTATTAAAGGGCAAATAATACGGCTTTAAAGTTGAAGTGGAAGAACGATGAAAAAAGAACAGCATTCTCAAGACTAAGATGATTTCTGACAGCATTTTAATAAATGAGAAAGCCCTTCAGTATTTTATTCATAGGTAGACTAACACTAGTTTCGCTCAGATTAATTCTAGTTTTTATTCAAAATACATCCTCTAGTTTACCGGGGTTTGGAATGCACTTATAATTCTCTGCTTTTTTTTTTTTTTTTAATGAATGTTGAAGAGACAGCAACTGACTTTGTGTCCAATTTCTCCACCAAATGTATCTGCAAACAATATTTTGTTGTGCTCCAGTGTAGGTTCCCCACTGCTGTTTGCTGAGAAGTGTAAGCAGCCTGCCCTAAGGGATCACAATAATTCATTTTCTTCAAAACTATTGGCAGTGCAGAGAATGAGCAGGAAGGGTTGGAAAGGAAGAAACTATTGAAAAATATGGTCACTGCATTTCTTTTGAAGATTAAATTTCACTTGCACTACAAAAAAAGCAAAACACTCAACAATCAAGACTGCCGTTTATTAAAACACAACTCATTGCACAAGAATTTTCCTGATTATTGGGAATTCTTTCCTGAATATGCAAAAGCACGTACCACCCAGTTATCACTGGTGGATACCCAACACAACCGCTACCCCTCCTCCAAAGTGTCTTTATACTGACTACACTGTAACATTCAACTTTAAATCGTGCATTTCTATCAGTCTTCAAAATCGCTTTTGTCTCAAATTTGCACAGCTGCCAAGTCCACTTTAAGGATGGCAGCTGTGGAATTAGCATAGATGCAGAACTCTGACCCATGGATGAAAACCATGCCTGATGCCTGATGGTTCCTGTCTTCTCCGCCATCAGAAAGGCTGGAGCATTTCTTTCTCAAGACAGAAGCTACTTCATGTGCCAGAGGAACCAAAACTTTTTATCTATCTGAAGGTAAATTACTTAAAATAACCCCAATTGTTTGTTCATCTACTGTTTCCCCTTCATCTTCTGCCTATCTTGTCTAATGTAAACTTCCTAAAAGGTCTGGGCAGAACTTAGCCCACCGCACAATGACATTGGTGGAGAAACAATATGCCTAGATGATGCATTTAATAATCAGAGCTCTTACTGCATGAAGGAAACTTGGAGTCAAAGTGCTTCTATAACTACTTCAAAACCATTTCATAATGTTTGTGAATGAACACTTGGTGTAAACAACCTTTGAGAGGTGCAATCTGTGTATACTGAAAAGAACTACATTCAGATACCTAGGTTAGCAGTAGAGAGAAAATATTCGTGTGGAGGGTCATATTGTGTTCATGCCTTATTTCAGCCAAATTCAGAACAAATTAAGACCTACAATAACAAACTGAGTAATTTTCTGACTGCACTAACATCGGTTCACGGGATATTGAATTCTAGGCATAATTTCTTACACAAAATTACTGATGGTCGTCATCTCTCCACCCTCTTCCCATTCTTTGCATTGGTTTTTAGTTTGTTTGGTTGTGGGGTTTTGTTTGTTTGTTTGTTTTTTAAAGAAAAACCATAAACATGCAAAGAACACATAGCTAGAACTGGGTAAGTACTTACGGATCCCTTTTCCATCACTCTGTTCAACATGACAACACCACGGCTTTTCTGTTCCCAAACCATCTCCCAAAAGTGACCACAAGTATTTGGCAGAGGTCCCTGCAGAGACAGAATCCCCAGAAATAAGCATTATTTTCTGTTAATGTCAGTGCAATGTTTCCCAGTAAAAGTTACTGCACTAGGCAATAAATTTAGACAAGTAACAAGCAACTTCTCATTTCGAACTGTAAAAAAATGCAGTGATACAGCTTTAAGTTCCATTTTCACACTATGAATTTACCCATTAAATCATGGTTAATCTCCCCCCCCCACACATAACAGGAAGAGAGAAGTAGTCTCATTTGCGAGAAGAGAACTGGGAGTGAAAAATACTGAGAGAATTTTCTTAGGAAAGGTATACATATAATGGGGAAATAAAACCTCATTGACTAACTAAGAGCAGAATTAATGTCTGTGTTGAACTATTCTGCAACACATCATTGTTATTCATAATACTTGAAAATTACTAGACTGAATGGACAAACATTCAGAAGACTGAAACAATGCCAGGTCAGTAACAAATTATATGGTTTTCCAGAATCTTCATGGATCTACTTTGGGACTGAACAAAATGGTAACTCCTTTTAAAGACTACTATCTACTCACAAAGTAGATTTCCTTATAACTTTTTGTTTGTGCCATGTTCCTTTGCCATTTTATATTCCAAAACCATTGCTCTGAATTTTGGGCAACACAAACCAGCATCATTGTGCCTCTCCATTGCTATCTATCACTTTGCTCAAACAAAACAGCAGGCCAGGGTCTGTGACTGGATTTAAATAAAGCCATTCAAACCCCCTAAATTCTGCATCAGAATAGATAACTAGCACCAGTTAGCTGCACATTTGACTATTCCACATACAGGTCTATCAGTTCAACCTTATGATCAACCTCCCCTGCCGTGAATAAGTGGAATAAGAGCTGTGTGCACAGAATCATTTTCATATTGAACACTGTACTGTCCACTTCTTCTTAGAGGATTTATCTTTATTCTCTAGAAACAGGAAGGAAGAGCTGCTGCTTGAAAATATTAATCCCAGTCTACCTTTACCTAAAGTGTGGGAGGAAGGGGTAAATAAAAAAAAAAGTCAAGATTAGAGATCAGGACCGTCTCCAGGGAACCAAACATTTAGAACAAACAAGAATTCTGGCACAGTTGTTAGCTCTCAGAATAAGACAACAGGGTATCCGGGTATTTTAAAATTTGTTATATAGATAGGTGTGGAATTCACAGGTTCAGTGGAAAACAGCCACTTCCCTCCTGCCCCCCATATTCCCATCACTAAAGTCTGCATTCATAGCTTTCCTCTCTCTCATTAAAGGTAGAAGCATCAGCATTGCCCAACTTAAACCTTTTGCAAGCTGTGTTATTAGGAAGTGCATTATTTGTAAATACTACAATAACATCACTTTCAGAAGGATGTTTAAACAAGAGATATGTGGTGGAGCATACTGCTTATTTGAAACAGAAGGTCGGGTGTAAGAAATTCCCCAGTATGTTTAACATCTGCCCCACTCAACGTAACACATATCCGTTATAGTTATTTCAAATAGGTTTTGAACATCTTGAAGTGCATACATATAGTTCTGTAAATGTGAAGCCCTCCCATTAAGTGAAGTTCACCTCTGTTCAGAGAATTTATCAGGCAACTTAAGACTGTAGTGGTCTCAAGCCTTTGTGCTGGCCTTCCATGTAGAAGTGCGATTCATTTCAACCACATCTAAATGTTGCTTGTCATAAGCCAACAAGCAGATTTCTAGAAGTATGTTAGCTTCTAACCTCGATAGGTCTGAAGTCAGATATACAAAGTGACCAAAATACTCTACAAAGTCAGTCAGTGCTGACAGGAAGCAGGAAGAAATATGTAGCATTTCTATAGAATTGTTCTATGTATATGTTTATATATACACACACAGATGTTTACACACACTTAACTAGCTTTACATACAGAAAACAAACATAATAGGCTAAAGAAAACCTATGAAAAACAATTCCAATCACCATATGATTTTTATAAATCACTGCCAGCAATTACCTGGGTAAGGATGTAGCTCCTTTGGGCCTCCTCCATTTTTATCAAACTAGCATTGATATAGTCATTGTCACCTTGGTTTAGCTTAATTCGACTGTGATCAACTGCAGCATAATTAGAAAACACTGGTTAATGTATATGCAACACAGCACAATCCATGCACAACTTCATCAGATGTTAGGATCAAAAAGGCTGAGTCGACCTGAAGAATGGAAAGAGCTTAACCACAGGTAGCACAGAAGTGTTCGCTGGTGCCTGTAACTCTGGAAATACAATACAAGTACTACAAGAACAGCACTACAGCATAGCAGTGAACGTAAGTTGCGCTCCACTCCAAGAATACATTGCAAAAATGGAAGTATTTGCATTTGAAGTAATCACAACAGTAATTTGCAAACCAGGTAACACTGACCTATTTGAACAGTTACGGAGTTACTGTTTTTAAATAAATCTAATTACACAACTGCTTATCTTTTGCAGCTTAAAACATTAAAACCCAGCTTGTTCAAGGTTGTTAAAGGTTTGCCTAAACATATATTGGACAAACAGAACAGAGACTTCTTATTCTTCTTATAGACATTTAGCTACCGTTCCCAACCCAACCACACCTTAATGTCCAGAAAGAATGATCAAAATTCAAGAATTACAGCAAATGTAATTTCATTGTTCTTTTGTTAGTCTCGGCTTGCTCCACTTAGGATTAAACAAACAAATCACCACAAAAACACACATACAAGAGTTCCCACATTTTGCAAAAAAGCAAAACAGATTGGAAGCAGTATTATCTAAAGGCAAAAAGGAACCATTTGTTACTTATAACCCCAAATACTAGACCTGCTTAGTAAAGCAAACTATGTGCAACATTATTGTTCCTAGTCGATTGCCCCAAAGACTTCAGTACCTTTTAACCACTAAGTATAAAAGTTTTCCGATACACAATAATACTCTTGTCTTTGAACAGAAGATGGACATTTTCCCAGTGACAGAACCCATAGAAACTTTGCATTTAAAACAGGCGGCAGTACTGCACCCTTGAAGAGGGAAAGAAGTCCCAGAACAGGCATTGTCACAGTGCAGAGAAGGCAGTTTAGTGAACCAGCTGTGGACTGTCTTTGGTGTCTGATACATCAAGTATTATTTGCCAATCATTTTACTACAGTCCCATATTTCTCTGCACACCCCAAAAGTACAGCATGCCAGGCATAGGCAAGTCTGAATGTTACTGTCTTTGTACATGGGATCATGGAAGGAAAGACAGGCTGCAATACCAAACTGAACTGTGCCTTGTGCAGAGGACACGTGCTCAAAGATGCACTTCCCACCAGAGTTCACCAGAATATGTAATGATGTTTCAGAAACACAGGTCTCACACTAGTATTACCACCTTTGCAAACATTGCCTTTTCTCTGTTCCAATTAGCTTATTAGCTTAGATTTATTTCTAGTAGTCATGTGTTTTATGCAAGACACTTCCCCATCTCCCAATAGGGGCAGTTACGCTATATTGACTAGAAGGATGCTCTGGTAAGTATACTGCCATAGAAAGGATACTTGCAGTTTTATTAATGCTACTTCAGCCACCATTCTTCTCTAGCATAAGAATTCAAAGGTAAAGCAAGTTCCTTTCTTCAGATTTCTGCTGACAAATACAGAATCTACTGTATGCTGCTCTAGTATAATTCTATGGATATAATGGCATCCTGTGACATCTATCTCATAAATAAATATATTAACAAAAAGAATTGTCTTGGATGCATATCCATCCAGCAGAAATCTTGTTCTTACAAAGAACATTTAGCTGTTAGAAGAAGTCATTAGAGGTCAACAGTCTGTTACAAACAATGGAAAAGAAAGTGTACTTACAGGGGCTGACATCTCTGTACCTATTTCTATTTTTGTTTCTGGGATGTTTGGCCACTTTACATGGAAAATCACTGGCTTCATGCCTGATGTCCTGAAACAAACAAACAAAAAAGTCTTAGATATTAATCCATCTAATATCATCATACCATTAGCTATTTTAAGACAAATACCCATTTGACTTCACATCTTCACATGTGGGAGTTCCAGACAGAAAGTACTTTGGGCTTCAACTTAAGAACTGAGTTTAAATTTATCAGAATACAACACTAACATTATTTATGTGTTAAAATATTATTAGCTTGCATAATAAAGTTGCAGAACATTTACCAGACATGCCTTTATACTCCTGATGGAGCAGGGTCTCTGCCCCAAAGCACTTTCATAAAAACTGTTTTAAGCAATTGTTTTCACTATCAGTGAAACTATCAATTGTAGTTCTGACTCGGCAGTAATTAGAAAACGTTCATTGCGATAGAAACAAACTTGTCAATGCCCCTTGGCATCAAACACACCCATGGAGTGGTGACTTGTCTAAGATCACTTACTTCTTTATCTTGAATTATCACCAAGATGTCACAAAGCTGCATATTGCTAAAGTTGTTTGTATCCAATTCACATGCTCAACTAAAATATATCTATCATCTCAAGCATATAATCAGGGTTTCTTTCAGGTGTTTTCAGATGCATATAATAGGTCAGCTATCTGAGATAATTTCAAAAGTTATATTACAAAGAATTCTGCTGTTCTTGGACATTAGTCCCAATTTGTAGAAACAGAACTTCATAGTAAATAAATACTGCATAAATATGCAATTCTTAAAAATTATAGTACTATAGAACTTCAGAGTGAAGCTGTTAGATTTAACTGAAATTAATGAAAACTGAAGGAATGGATTTACTGTAGAACTGGTATTTCAATAGCATAATTAAGTTTAAGAAATCTTAAGACAGACATTGTGCACATACATGAAATGAACAAATGAACCTAGTCCAGAGGCCACTAAAAATCATCATTAAAAACAAATTATTGAACTAAATTCATCCCCTTTCACTGGATGAAATTAATTTTGCTAAATACAGTCAACCAAATGAAGCACGAGTTTAATATTAAGTTATCCGTCCAGATACAGATATATTTGAGCATGGTGTTGATCCACATCCAGCGTGACCAGAGAACAGGTTTCTGCGCACATAAAGTTAGTGCATTTGGAGGGCCGCTTGCGGTATATAGATCACTTGCACAGAAAGGCTGGGCACTCCTCTATTAATAGTTTCAAATTAGCTCAGGCTCTGTTTCAATTTGTGGTAGCTTTCCAACATCAGAGAAGGAGGATTTTATATCAGGTCAAAAATCTAATCCCTAAAATGCAGGCCAAACTGACCTGTTTTTCTGTTCCTCTCAGTTTTGCATAAAGAATCATGTGCAATGCTGAAATAATTTGGTTTTTTTTCAAGTGGGCGATCTACTGCAGCTTATTCCTTGTTCATCTTTTCCTACCCCATTATTCAGATATGTATCAATTTACACTGAATGCTACATGTCAAGGGAAGAGTTCTATTTTACATATACCTGCTCAAAATTAGTACAGTATTCTGAAATGGCTCCTCACTGAAATAAGCCCTGACATCAGCTGCTATCTTTTTATAACTTAACACATGGCTGCCAGTATTTCTGCTTATGAAGAATGCAGTCTGGAGAATATGATCTTAACTGCCACAGCCTAACATCTAAAACATGAGGTAGCTAAAATGGATGTTTTCATAAATTCGTCTCTGACACTAGGTTGGTGACTTTGTATTTTGCAGGGGTTTATTTTCCTTCTATACTGACTGTACAGGATTAACAAGAGACAAAACCAGGGAACTAGGAAAAATGGTTTTCTAGATCTCTAACCACATTTCCCACAGAGCCTACATATGTTTTTTTTTTTTGTTAAAAAAAAAAATCTAAAAAACAACACAACCACCCCACCACTTAAGATTCATATTTAAAAAAAAAAACACAAAACAAAAAAACAAAACACCAGACAAACAGCAAATTGCAAACCAAACCAAAAGACCCTTAGGCATTTTTGCTGTAAATATTGGGTTAAATTAGCAGCAGCACTAATCTACACTGTTTCCTTTCACAGGATTAACGAATTTGAAAAGATCTGTCCCCTCTTTTAAAAAAGGAAACGGATGAAATGCTTCATACAGAAGTGGAATGATGATACAAAGGCATTCTAATATAAAAATATTACATTTAAGCACACATGCATATGTGCACATACACACTACTCCCAGACTCAGAGAGTTCTACAGATTCAAATACCAGCATCACATATTTAAGGATCTGAAACCGGTAATTTATTGTTCAGGGAATAGAGAGCTGGCTATTACCTCGCTACCAAATATTAGATCTTTTTAAAGATGCTACGATGCCTAAAGGTACTGAAATAAAGGAGTTCTAGGAGATGATGCATAACTCCCATAGGCACAGAGAAAATGAAAAGAAGTTACCCATGTACCTTCCAGAAATACAGACAATTTAAAAAGCTCAAGATATTTCTGAAGCACGTTTCAGACAGGAAAAAAAAGTGGGATGAGGGTGGGGTGGTAACAAAATGAGGGACCTAGATATGGCAACAGGCAAGCTGCTGCCTCGTATGAAATCCAATTAGCATATAGCACTTCATTTCTGAATGTAATGAACACCAATAAAATAGGAAATCCTGGAGGGCATGCATGCCTGGGCCTCAGTGGTCAAATCCATGCCTGAAAAGATGGGGCATACTCTTCTCAGCAATATGGGATAAAAGTTTGGGATTTTAGGTGGGGGTTTTATGGTTTTGTTGTTTGTTTGTTTGTTTGTTTGTTTGGCATTGCTAGAACATCTAATGCGACAAAAAACATCTAAGATCACTTCCAGGATATGAAGCTGACTTTAGTGGAAATCAGATGGCCTTCAACAGAGAAAATTACTGGAAGGAAAAAATCTAGTGACAAGTTATGTAAAATGGCCATGTTATAGGCTTTCTTGTACATGCCTCAAAAACTTCTGTTATTGGTTATTGCAGGAGTCGCATAACTACTGATGCTCACTGGTGTTAGGGCGGTTTCAGAATATGTCAATAATAATACTGCAGGATCTCCATGTTGGATAAAGCACACTAATTCAAAGCATGTAATTATTATGCTATGAGGAGCTTGAAGCCAGTGATTCACGAGAACTGAAGTTAGTGGAAGGATATAGGGATTGATAAAGTTACAAAACACCTTCTTGAATCACACTCATAGTCACACTGCAGAGATCCTGCCATTTAAAAAGGAAGCGCGACATTTCATTTAAAAGGTCGTGCAATATAAACTTTAAAGAGGAAGGGCTAGAACTGAAGTCAGTTTTCCAAAGTCAAATGCTTCTGTTTCTGAGCATGAGTCATTCCATGCCACTCATCTCCTGGTTTTAAGTCCTGTACCCTGTGCAAATACCCCCAAAACTTCAGGGGTGGAAAGAGGAAGTCTGCTGAAGTGCTGTTCTTCAAATGGAAAGTTTATGTCGCTTTTGATTTGCAGTAGTGACTGGGATAAGAAGTTCTTTAGTTCTTTACAGGAGAAGGTTGCTCTCAGTTGCATGAATGGATTCCACTTGGCCTAACAGCATCACATTTCCTGCCACAAAGAAAGGACACAGAATACAAGGGCAGATGGCTGTATTGTTCAGACAAAAGGGATCAGTCCCGTGAACGCAGCCTTGCTTTATCCAGAGTCCTACAGATGTTCATCAGGAAGAGGTGCTCATGGTGGCTCTCAGCCCCTTGTCCCAAAGCCTTCTGTACCAGAACATCTGACCCTTCCTCCCTTCCCCCTGCCAGAAACCTAACAGTAGTGATTCACTCTGCAGCCCACAGCCCTTTCTTTCCATTCCTCCCAGCCTTCAAAGAATTACCCTCAGTTCAGTCTCCTAACCCGTAACTACTCTGGAGTCCTAGCTCTGTCAATTGCCCCTTTGCTCAGTAAGTATTTTCTGCAAACTCTCCTACTTGTCCTAGCCATTGGTACTCTGCACTACACTGTAGCTGCCAGCCATAAACTCTTAGCACAACAGCACATTCGACTATACTTGCCCCATCTTGTTTAGACACCAACGGGAGATTAAGAAAGGGAAGATATACTCCAAAATGTTCAAGTAAGTATTAAGTAAGATCACATGAAGAGGTGTTCATGACATCAGTCATTCAAGCACACTACAATGTTGCATAGATTTGCATGTCAATATTTCCAGAAGAGAAACTAAATGTCCAGTATAAAGGCCTTCATATTCAACAGAAAGGCTCCCGGGGAACTTTGCAGCAGGCCTCAATCTGATCACGCTATTTTATTACACCATAAACTCTGGAGTAGCTCAGACTAAGAGATAATGATATACTGTCATTTTAACAGTTCTGCTCCTACGGGAAGAAGCAATTGCCAAGATCTTATCATGGGCTACAGAAGTGCACAGTAATCTATCTACTGAGGCAGTCACAGTAAGGAAAGCAATTCACAACAAGTATATAAAGACTTAAATAAAAAAGTAATTTTAGCTTAAGAGCTTAAAAAAAAAGAATGTTTCCTCTTAAAACTAGCACTGAAAAAAATGATGACACTGCTGTAAAAAGTGGAAGAGTAAAAAAAAAAAAAGAAGTTACAATAAAGTCAAGTGAAAGCTGCTGTTTTCTGAGATGTTATTACAGGCTGATTTCAGAATGGAAATACCCCTACAATTACATGAGGTGGCAAAGAGCTGTACAGAAGACCACAAGAAAAACAGGTAGCACTAAGTGATCCATAATAAACAGCTACTTTACACTCACGGGAAATGGTCTTCAGATTCAGTGTGTAAGGGAGCAAATGGACTCACTGAGAAGCAGTGAACTGACTCCTCAACAGAAGAACCCTGCTAAGATATAAAGCATACATAAATCAACTGTTCATTCAACCCACTTTGACAAGGAAGACTGGATTTCTTATCCTATATTAAACTTTACATTAGGATATTTGGACAGGGACAAGAAATGAGGACGTAACTTGTAGGTTACAAGAAGGTCATCTAAAGATCAGATAGATGAACAGACAATTGCATCACATAACATTAATCTTAACAACAAGCTACAGAATTTTACCCAGATAAATTAAATAAA
This sequence comes from Fulmarus glacialis, assembly GCF_000690835.1. NCBI lineage: Eukaryota > Metazoa > Chordata > Aves > Procellariiformes > Procellariidae > Fulmarus > Fulmarus glacialis. The sequence continues at coordinate 24,038 of NW_009216896.1, read as the reverse complement.
TGTAGATTTAAATATCCTTTTAAAACATTTTATCTAGTCTCTCAGTTTTGCTTTTAAGTAAAATATGGTAGTATTGATTTGCTTATTAATCTCCCTCAAAAAAGGCCTTCAGCTGGTATGCTGAGCTTCTTCCTGAGGTCAATAGCACGGAGAGAGAGAAAAAGGGACAGGCTTGTTTAAAGTTCAAGAACACTATTACACGAGTTTAATAAAAAAAAAAAAAAACCAAAACCAAAAACCCACACACTTGCAACATGACTTTCCTAGAAAGCCCCTTGCTAATTCAGCACTATGTGGGCAATCTGGAACAGGTTGTAGCAACACAGCGTAAGCAGTGCTTCCGACACTAGTCAGCTGGTTGCAGGCACGGAAATAACCCCCCAGGAGAATGTAAACTGGACATGATTGTGTTATTAAATCATATCAGCACTTGCGAAAGTGTACTAATTTTTTCTGGGCCCACATTTATTGCAGCTAGCAAATATTATAGATTGTTTCTCATGATTGACTAGTTTCAACATGCCTAACTGTAGAAATTTAAGAATTATGAAAGTAAATCCTGCAGTACTTTATTGTATCCACTTCATCATGGTAGATAATCGAACATTGTAAATGCTCAATTAAACACTTGCATCTAACGGTTCTTACAACTTGGGTATGTACTTCCAGAAGGGAGAAAGTCATAGACTTGCATCATTTCCAAATTTTAACAGTATTATATTTATTTTGCATCTTGTCAAAAGGAAGACATTGCGTAGAATAAATCATTGCAGAACTCAGCTGTTCAGATTCTCGTATTGCTTCAACATCATTATCTGCAATGAGTAAAAACGGATTTTTCAACTCTGATTTTTTTGAGGGTTGCAGCAGAGCCAGGGCGATCAAAGATCTAAACTCTAACATTAGGTTAAAGAATTACATGAGACTTCTCAAATTTCAGTAGTTCAAAATACAGTTTGTCCTTGAAATTTATGACCCATAACAGAAGAAGTTCAGAGTAGCTGGCAGGAACACTCTACTTCTGCTGCTTTGTAGCCATGTACTCACTGCCAAAACAGGAAACAACTGAATGGAGGGTCAGTATAAGAAAACAACTGAAGTTCCCTTCTTCTCCACTTCAATCTCTGTTTTTCCTCCCAGATACTCAATCTGCTCCAGAAGTACATCTTAGACATTACTGGAATGATAGAGACTTTTGAGAAGATGAAATGGCTTTTTCTTGACAGCTGTTGTGCAAAAGAAAAGCTTTGCTATCTGTATCATCAAACAAAGTCAGTGCCAGGAAATAAACCACAGTCTCATTAAAGTGTCAAGAGGTTCCAGCTCAGTTACTCTTCTCCTGTAAGAAAAATAATCACGGAGATGAGATCCAGATCTTGATTTGCCCAAACATTAGAGGTCTTCAGATAGAGAGTTTTGGTTTAACCTCCTCTCAAATAGACTGGTGCATCTGACAGCCCAGGTATCTACATAACTCCTAAAGGAATTTAGTCTGTGTAGCAAATCCAGACCTTCATTTGTTTGCAGTATGGGTTTTGTATGAGTTTAAAAATGTGTAATTCCTGGCCTGTAGGGTATTCCAGGCTTTATAAACTGACAACTGTGGTTATAAACAGAGTTCTCCTTTCCTAGTTACCTAATATTTTCATTCTGACATCTCACAAGCCACCTAACAGCATCATAGCTTTTACAGAGCTACCACTACACACAAAAAAAACCCCCAACCAACCAATGAGATAAAGACCATGTGTGTAGACTTTGCAGACTTCAGGGAGGATGGAGAGGAGAGGAAAAAAAGACATAAAAACTGTAAATACTAGAAGTGAGGGAGGGATGAGACAAGCTTCTTCTCACACCTTTTCACAGCAAAACCAGATCACTGTGCTGCATAGCCAAAATATTTTCTAGAGTTTAGACAAGCTGCAAATGACAAGTTGCAAATTGGAAACAAAAGGACAAGAGATGCCCTTGGAACCACTGCAGATAGTTTACAGTTTCTCAAGGGGATCTCCAACTTCATGAAGTAGGAACCATGGAATGACTTTTTATTTATACTCGCTCAGAATCCTCTACTATCTTTCAGAGATACTATATTCAGTGTTAATAACCTCAGTTAATGTTAAGAAAGCAAGACACTACTATTGCCCCAAATTCCTGCAAAATCCACTATCACAATTTAATCTTAAGATAAATGAGCTCATCCAATTAAAAAAAAAAAAAAAAAAAGTCTGATAATAAAATACAAGACTCTCACTTTTGAGTGCCCCTTTTTCAGCAAGGTTTACAACATGATAGAGTGAATTTCAAGCTATCTGCATCAACATCACTCCTTGCTCACTGTTTCATCATTTGTATAGGTACACTGTTACTTTCATGGCCATTAGTCACTAATATTTTAAAGTTTTACTGCTTTTTTAAGAAGTTGGGTTTGGTTTGGATTTTTGTTTTTTGGTTTTTTTTAAATCATCAAGCAGCTACATTATTTCCTCTCCTCAATTTCCCTCAAAATTATGCAAATATTTTCAAACACTTGCTAGACTTCAAAGTATTTAAATAAATGTACATGGGTCTCAGAAAGCAGCTCAGGTTAATACATCAATTTGAACATCGGTGTATTAACACCAATTAACGTGCATTGAACATTGAAGTTCAGTATTAGAAGTTCTATGTATCAATCCAGAAAGCCTGACTCATTTATAAAGCTCAGTGTTCTGCACAGAAAAAAAAAAATCCAGTCTTTTTAAAAGGTTTGAGATAATATTTTGTTTAAATAATTTCAAGGATTGTGCTAGAACAAGGGCAGAAGACTTCAGATGAAAGCTAATTAGCCTGGTTTGCACAGTTAATACCACAAGTAACAGCTGGCACTCATGTATGAATTTCCAACTTTTTAAAAAATTTAGTATCTGGCTTATAATCTATTTTGTAAAAATCCACAATAAAACTGATATTAAAAACTTCCTAAGAGCTGTCTAACAGCAGCCAATTGACACTATATCTCTCAGTAACCAGAGTCCTATTTACTAAAAGATAGTAGAAGGCAATGCTATGTTGACATGGTTTAATCTGTAACAGTTTTATCCAAAAACCCTTTGGCAGAAGGATAAAGTATTTTTTATGTAACAAGCATTTGATCAAGCTATGAAAACCCACTTCATCTTTAGTTACAATCAGCAAAATAAAATCTAGATTTTGCTCTGAATTTAACCAGGTAATTTGATGGATGAAATCCTTACAGAGCACACACATACTCTAGACATGAAAAGGATAAACCTACTTCTGATTAAGTTTTTAAGATAACTGGGCAACTAGAAGTACCTACAAAATGATCATCAATCCATGATCATTTATTTAGAACCTGGGCTACACCGTTTGGAAGAGTCATAAAAGCAGCTTTAAAGTAGTTACAGAAGAATAGCGACAGAAAGGATTTAAGGAGAGCTTTACACGAATCATGGTAAGTATAGTAATAGGTCTATGAAAAACACCACCAGTTGAGTTAAATCTGTTCAATAATAAAGGCACCCAGAAAATGTTGTGATTTGGTTAAATCCGGAGGAGTCAAGCAATTCTGATTGTCTTAGTATTTTGTCAATGAGTACAAATTTTACGGTAATCTAGTGAAGGAATACTTCATTCTCCATGTAAAGTTTTTGTATTTCAATGCAATAGAGCTCTAACATATCCCTGCATTATTAATCTATGTAATGCCTTAGCAGATGTTCTCTAAAACAAAATTTTGAAGTAATCTATAGACACTACCAACTTATTTAAATAATCATAAATCCTTTTCATTGTAAAACAACAATTCCACTCTAATTCCTAAATTTCATGAAGTTTTACATGCTGTTTTACATGCTGAAGAATTAAAACTAAGAAAAAAAGACCTGAAAATCAATTTTCCATTAAAAACAGAAGGAGCAGACATGGGAGAAAAAAGAAGAAAAAGTCTTGTTCATCCCTAAATCTTAACAGAAGAGAATCAAAGAGACAGAAGGAATAAACTGAAGTATTATCCTTTAAGTTTCTCACTCTGTTAAGTGGTGGTTTATTACCTGTCATGATTGTCATATGGAGATCGTGTTCTTGGAGCCCTGAAAACAGGTTATTCTACCAGGCAGTGGCTAATTTATTTTCAGAAGATCAAGAAAAGGTACTGACATAAAGGCAGGAAAACAGTGAGAATTCTTGTTCTATATAAGCAGAAACCAGTTGTAAACTTCATCACCATTACAGGAATTACCCAGAATCATTCTTACTCAGATTTAAATCTCACCTTTAAAAAACCACAGCCTTCAAGAATAAGAAAAAAGGCTTTACTATTTTCAGTCATTTTAAGCGATGCCTAAAAAAAAATAAAAATCACTCATACTTTGTTAATATCAGAAGTTTCACTTTGGGCAGAAATCAATATGCAGAAAGTGAATCAGTCGAGCCCGACTTCCTGTAAATTGACTTCAGTACACTAAAGCACATTTAAAGTCTTGAAGCAGAAGAATGTTCCTGTAAACGAACACAGGCACACAGTTCCATTTCATAACTTACCATCCTCTCCCTTCACACAGAAGGCGTGTGTGATTTGGTCTGTACAGGTACAGGGCATCAGAGCCTGTGCTCTGGTACAGAGACAAAAACTTGCTAATAATTATACTCCTAATTCCTGTCAGCTGCATGACAACAGAAGTAAGCAATGAAAATAATTACCAGACCCTGTCTGAAGTTGTCTTTTCCCCTCTCCTCCAGGTGTCCATTCTGACAAACTGTCTCCTTAATTTTGATAAATACAACAAAAAGTCACCTGTGGGTTTACGGGTTCTAGGTTTGTTTGTTTGTTGGGGTGGGTTGAGTGTTTTTAAATCATGTCTTTCCTAACAAAACTACAGTTGCTAGCTTCTTGTCATATATTTAAGACTTACTCACATGTTTTAAAAAAAAGATATATAAGAGATCCTTTAACTTAATTATTGTTTCAGAATTTAAACTTGGCCTGGCATCTGAATGACAACAATGAAATATTTTGGATCCAACTGACACCCTGCAATCAGACCCACTTTCATCACTACCACCACCTAAGTGCCCTCATCAGGCAACAGATTCAAGGTCTTATCAGCTAAAAGCTGAACAAATCTTTATGGATTCTTTTTCCTTATCTCCCATTTTTGACCGCATGGGCATGCTGCCCACTAAAAAGAATGTGAATTTTCAGAATATCTGAGATTTTTATTACTACTGTTAACAAGGAATTTGAGAGGCTCCTAAAGTACTAGGTATTGTACCAATATATAAGGACAATATAATCTTCTGCCTAAAGAGAGACTCCTAGCAGTTGTTTAGCATTGGATCTACCGTCACTGTTTAAGGCCCTCTAAATCAGTTGGGGAGACTATTAACATGCTCATCTAATGAACTGTAACAGAACTACTACAATTACCAAAGGACCCAGAGCATCCAAACACAGAACAAGTTCTGTGGTCTTGATGAGTAATATCACACTTTCCAAGTCTGAAAGCAAGCAGCCCTGCATATTTGAGGAGCTTAAGTTTTGTCTTTCTACTAACCCTCTATTAAGTTTTTTAAAAAGAGACTTCATTTTAGATTAAAACATATACTTTACATTCACTGAGCTACAAACGAAACTTGTCTGTGGTATTTGTGTCCTTTCACCTTTTCCTGGAAAGTATGTTGACTAAAAGCCAAACAAACAGCACAGCACTTTAGCTGCTTAATAGACAAACACAACAGTCATTTTGCTCAGGACAAATATTTTAAAGGAACAAAATAAGATTACAAATGTTAGAATTTTTCTTTTTAAAGAAATGTCAACATTTGTGCATTTGTCTTATCAGCAGTTTAAACACACACCATTGCAAAACTACCATAGCATTATTTTTAATTCTTTCGTAGATGACATGAGTTAAACACATCTATATTACTAACCAGTATCTTAAGAATATTGGTCACATTAACAGAAGACTAGTCAAGTCCAGTATTCCCTATCTGCAGTGATACATGCTCATCAATAACATGCAGAACTTCTTGAAATAACAGAACTGTCAAAGAGAAAAGGGCAGGCTACAATTCGCAAGTGATCTTAATTTTGTCAAGGTCATTTTCAAATTAAGGTATCATATGTGAGATAGAGATCTAATTGTCTAGCACACACCACAACTAGAAATTACCAGAGAAAAACAAAGTCAGCATTAGAACAACATTTTAGCAAGCCACTGCTCTAAGTTTAAAAGATGCAGTTGCACCACACAGTACATTTCCACAACATGGCTCATACAAGAAGCTCACACAGTCACTTTCCTAATGTGTTTATGAAATGATCCATGAAAACATAGCACAAATCAGAGCTTCCAAACAAAGGGTGATTCCCCAGACATTCCAATTGGTATGATACATGTATCACATTCCCTTCCCCAGGGAAAGGCAATTTTGCCATGAAAACAGAGCGCAGAAGTTGACAGCACAGGGTATGAGCCCAGTACTTTCCCTGTCCTGGGAAAGGATCTTAAGGAAAATTACAAGGTGTTTATACAGCGGTCCCAAAACACCAACCACAAATAAGCTGGGAACACAACCTCAGCAACTAATTAGCTTTCCCTTTTCTCCCTAATTGAAACTAATTAGGTAGCATCCATGAAGTATGAGGGATTTTAGTTAGCAGTAAGGCCATGGAAGTGGCCCTAAGGGACAGGTAAAGCATCTACAAAATACAGAAGACCTTAGCAACACTTGTGATGTGGGTAAAATTGCCATCTACTATGAAGTCATCATCTCTCCTAAATCCATCATTTTGCCTATCCAGTAGGCATAAAAAAAAAATTATTTGCCAAGCTTCAGGGTATTTTATAGTTCTAATCCTCAAGGCAATCCTAACCAAGTCAGAGAAAGAAAAGTTGTTTTCTTAAACAGTCTCCTAGTGGTAAAGAGAAGAAATACAGAGCTTCTGTTTTTCAGAGAGTTTGATTTTACACTCATACATTTAGCACCAGAACAATTCCCTGGAAAGCATCTGATTCCCTGAATAAGATCACAAGGATTTTTAACCCTAGAATCAGCAAATAGGAACATGCTTTTTACAGTTTTCAGTTTCTTCTGCAGCACTACTTTCCATTGTAGACGGATAATGAGGTTCAAATAGAAAAAACCCCATGCATCTCCCTCTCATGGTGCGATATCTACATTAAAGTGGTGGTCATCCAGCTACTAGTAACTAAGACGAAAGACCGTTTACAAATACTATTTGAAAACAGGAAACAGATGACCTCAGAAGTTTTAGTGGGTGCTCAAAATGAATATTAAAAACTAGGTGGAATGAGAGATGGCTACAGAGAGACAATTTGATGAAAAGCAAAAAATTCACCAATGACAGAGAGGTCTTACAGCACTAGATGTGCCTGAAAACATAAAATCTAAGTTTTTAAAGAGCTTCAGAGTTGTTCTCATATTTACTTATCAAGCTCTACAAATTCAACAGCTTGACTTGGCACCTTACAATACCTCCTAGAAACCACAGTCAATACAATACAATAGGTAAAGCCAGAGACTTTGTACACTCTGAGATTTATCACCAATTCATTTTTGTTATGCTGTTAACATGGCATTAGAATTCGCATGCAAAAGGAAGAGACAGGCTGTATGTAAGAATACACGCACACATAATCCTTCGCGAGTTCATGAGAGACTTAAAGCTACAAAAATATCCTTCCAGGTCTTACAAAGGAAAATATAACATATTTTTTTCACATCAGTACTGTTGTCCTTTGGATGCCCTAATGTCAGGTTTGTTGCAGGCATTACATTCCAAAATTAACATTTATGTCAATTTGGACTGCTAAAACACTGAAGGGTTTCAATGAGAAAGAGACAGGCCTTTATGCTAGACCAGTGACTTTAATCTACCTTCACATCTCCTCTGAAGAGCCAGTTGTGTCCTCCCTCAAGAGTGGTGCAAATGCACCAGTTAAGGAAGACACCCATTGAAGACAGTCAGAAGACACCTCTTGGTTGCTATTATGGATGCTGCTTGTGTTCTCCAAGCAGATTAGTTTTCATCCGCAATGCTCAAACTCATTAGGTTTCTAACTTAGGAGTCAATGTTTCTCACTACCATTTTAGGAATCCAACCACTTCGCTGTAATGCTCTTGGGTTGACAGCTGTGTTGGAACAACTATGTGTTTCTCCTTTCAGAAGGGAGGATATTTCTCTGAGCAATTTTTTTAGGCTCTTGGAGGAATGCTTTTGTCTTCCCTGGTCCCTAGAGGCAAGGGAAGAAAGTTTTAGATTAGCTCCCCTACCCCATCATTAGCACTATAGAAAAAATAATTGTCATTGGAAGAGGACATCATTCAGAGTCATGGGAGCCAGGCTGGGAAACCATGCATTTCCTTTACGTTTTTGGTGAGAAAGTCCTTCTAAATACAAAAGTACTTCTAGATTAATTGTCAATGGCCTATTTTCCATGATGACACAAAACCAGAAACAAAAGGATTATTACTTAGGAATCAGAACTTCTGGAGTTCGCCTAGTTTTTATTTTCTTGATTTGAGTTGGTCTGAAAGTCTCTTACCATCATGAAAAACAGAAGTAAAACCAGGATTTTATGAAAACGGGATTAATTTGCAAGCATCATTTTCTACAACCAACACTGACTAAAACTAAACTCAGAACTTATCTACTGTAATTTAGAGGATAGAGTAAGCAAGCTATTAGTGTTAACAGAACCAAATAGGAATTAAAATAGTTTTTCTAAGACTTAATTCTTACCTCAAGTTAAACCAGTTATATATGCCTTTAGAAAGTACAGTCAGTTAAAGCAGTTTTAGATACCAGCTTGCCATATGTTATGTTAAAATTAGACTGTTTTTAAAAAAGCGATAAATTTATGCATAAAATATGTCTATTCAGTACACACAGATTTTGAGGAATGCTGTTGCTCATCCAGTAATCTTTGCATGAAGTACCAAATAAAGCTTATTAGAAAAAAACTAGTTCAGAATGTAATTTTCAAGTTAATCTTGACAATATCTCATAGAACTGTAAACACTTTACACAAAGTAACCTACACCAGCATTGTTTTCAAATTTTTATTAGTGCAGTTATTTCATAGTCTGCAGAAATACAGGTAACTGCAATAATTTTTAGATTTCAGGATAGAATTTATAGTAACTTTTACAGGATCTGCACAATGATCATATCTCAAGGATCAACAGAAAAGCATTTTGAATGCAAACATCGTGCAAGAAATTCTTGTATAATGGAGAAAGGCAACTTTCTTGGAGGGCAAGAAAAGTGGTAATATGTATGCTAGACAGACTGTATGTATACAACTTACAGAAAACAACAATTACTTCATTCCAGGGCTCTTCCTCTGAGGAAGCTTTCAGGTTGAATTCATACAAGTCATAGACTTGATTTTAGTGTAACACAGCCCAGATGCCACCTGAAGTGTTCTGTTGTGTCTGTATATTCACACTGTTTGTTCGATTTCAAAAGTAACAGACTGGTTGCACTAAAAATGTTTACTGTATCTCGTTTGTCAGTGTGATAAATACACATTAATATATTTTTTAAAAGTAGTAACATGGGTACCATTGAGAACTAGAGACATTAAAAGCTGGCTAAAAATAGTAATTTGAATTCCTAGCTTAGTCAGCTTGGCAGAAACAGCTGTGTTCACTGTAACCTCTAATTGGTTTGCATATTATAAGAGTTCCAAAGGTTATTTCCCTCTCAGAAACCTACTAAATTAGCCTTCACAGCACAATACTGTTACCATATCAAATGCAACAGCAACAGATTATTCAGACTTTAGAGACTTACCACTATTTTTTCTGTAATTTTTCATTTATAAAGGCATATATTCTTATTTGATAAGGTAAAGGCAATCTCCTCTCTATCTGGAGCATTCAGAAGAGCCTGTCTTGAAAGGAAAAGAAAAAGTCCAATTCATAGTTGCTTGCTTATGAACATGTACTCCTTGTTTAAAGAGCTCTGAACTCTAGGTTCAGTAATCAATGCACAAAAGTGTTCACGTAGCTCCTGTATCTATTCAGCAGCAAAAGCATGAAACAGAGACTTGAACACACTTCTCAAACACAACACACCAGAACTGCCATGAAGGTTTTTTGTGAGCCCTCTGTGTTTTAGAAATAGTGACCTGGAGATCGGTATTTTGGAGCCATTTTTGTTTGGAAGAAATGCATTAGAAATCAAAGGTATTTTTTAGCCAAACTGTACATTTAATACTGTATCTTGGCCACACAGCCCAAGTTTCTGCTACATAATCTTCTGAATACATTACATTACATAGGTGAGACTTTCAGAATGCTGACTGTCCCACCAACAGTCAAAATATCATGGAATTTATATGGCAGAAGTAGTGGCAAGCCGATGTTGAACATGCTTGAATATGAATTAACAGTCAGATTTTAAAATTAAAACATAGGTGGCTCTAAATGTACCAGACTCTTACTCTGCAGAAACAGGTATATCAGTGATGAAGAATGAAAAATGAGGAGCAACATGCGTTATTACAGTGCATTTAAAATTGGCATTCACAAAATAAGTCATATTTAAGCCATGACTTTTTTGGTTTGTATATATTACGTCAGTTATTCTATTAGAATTTTTATAAACAGGAAAGGTAAAAGAATAATTTCTTAAAATATTCCATTGGTGAAAGCATATTTTTAAATCTACTTTTTCTAGAGACAACTATGAACTATGAAAAACTACCGTAACATAAAAATCTGTGTTAGAACTTTAAAAGAACAAGAAAAGCAATACCAGTAAATGTTTAATATGAAAAAGAAAGGACTCAGTTCTAACACAAGTAAACTCTGTTCATTACTTAGAAACACTGAGCAACTGCAGAGTTTAAAGCAATTTTTTTCCTCTCATGGCTAAGTGGTGTCACTCTGCATAAATTATTTCATTCACGTTGGGTACTCCAATAATCTAAAAGCTAAATAAAACTTTCTAATATATTTGTAAAAGTTAAGTGAACAAAGTCACATCACGACTATGATGTGGCACATGTTCGGACCATGTCAGTATTATTTTTGTATTTAGAATACTATCGGACAGGCAATAGCCGTATTTCCAACTTTCTACTAATTCCATCAAAATTCTCAAAGTTATGAGCTCGTAGGTAGAGGAAGTACTAAAACACACAAGAAAGGAAGTGGCAGGAATTGTTAAATAGGAAGTTGTGAACTTTGCATTACCTATTTAAAAAAAAAAAAAAGAAAAAAGATATCTACATCTTATTTAGTGGTAAACTTCATTTCCTTGAAGATGTTTATACCATATGTTGTTTTACTGGCTCTTTTGAGATGCAATTTTTAAGTTAAAAGTGTGAGGGGTATTACTAGATTTATTTAGTATCAAAAAACCTTGTTCATTCAAAATGATGAACCATATGTTACAACAGGTACCAGCTCCATAATGTAAGTGGGTTTCCCTCCTGTATTCTGTTTCTTCCCTATGAATTAGGTATAATATAAAATCCTAGCAAGTTCTAATCTATGATATAAGAATGCTTCACTCTGTTGGGCACTAGTAAGAACACAGGCAATGGAACTAAAGATTCATTCTGCCAAAGCATACTCATTACACTATTACCAAAAGCTTTTTACCATTTCCAACATACTGAGATTCAAGTTTAAAGAGCATATACAATTTACAGCATTGCACAAACCATGTTCATGCCTCTGCATGCAAAGAAAGGCCAAACTCAAGCTTTGCTCCTACAACAGAACCAGCAAATAGTCATGCTTTTAGTAGTTACGTTTTTCAGCATATTGCCCAAATCTGTATTTGAGAACTTTAAGTAGCTGTAACTGCTTAAATACCATTCCCAGAAAGAAGTTACAAGTATCCTTTCCTAAACTAATTTCAGGAAAGACTTTTGGACTGAAATTTGAAGAAATACACTGGATTACAAATTCGCACGAACAGCTTGTTTCAGTTGGGATCTGTTTAACATAGCTGTTGCTGTTATAATCACAGATGCCCACTACACTGTACTTACAATACTCAAATTTGGAAAGGAAAATTTTAGTGATGATTAAAAGCATACTGAATTCATTGAATGGTGCAACCTACAGGTTGCCAAGCTACTGCAATGCACACAAAAACCTGCTGAGAACAAACAGTACTGCTGAAAACAGATGTTAGATAAAGCAGAATTAGGATACTCCTGTTTTCTCACGACTGTCTAGTATGTGTTTAGGAAACCAATCTAAGCTAAGCTAGTTTAATATTAAACCTTATAGCTTTCTAAACCTGAGATGATCAGCTCACAATCTATGACCAAATACAGTTTTGGAGATAAGTCAAACACTGATGCCATTTCCCCTATCCCCACAAACACAAGCCCACACATTTGTTTACCTGACTATACGACTGTCAGGTCACATAAGGGCTGAACAGGCCACGTGACAAATGAACAAGCATGTTGGTTGATGACGGGGACAGAACAGACTGTCCAGCCTTCACATGGCTCCAGGACAGAATAGCTGGGCACCTTTGTTCTACACCAAGGTTTAACAGAAGATGTTGCACTTAAAGCTGAATGTTTACGCAACTACTTCCAGAGTAGTAAACTGTTCTAAGAAAAAAAGAGAAAAATCAATACTTTTTTGGAAAGAGAAACTTAACCCTTAAATGTTGACAGCAGAGATGCAAAGTTTACTGAACTGACATTCAGAGAAGTTAAGCTACTTAGATCTGAGGTAGGTTTCTGAGCACCTTGCTTTACTAGCTGCCCTTCACACACAAATAATAATGCATACTAAGTCTTTAGTCACAGTGGATATCGATATTGCATTTTACTTATGTTAAGCATAGTTTCTAGTGTGTGTTAGCATTTAGTTCTCACACAGGAAAGGTGAATAAAAGTATGTCTTCAGAAAAGACAACGTGTAAGAACACCTACCTATGGCCAACAAGCCTGAGAACTTCCTGTGGAAAGATACAACCCCACCCTAAACCCAAAAGCAGCCATATCTTAAATGCTAAAATTTAATCTCTACTTTATTATTTCTCCAAGTTGCAAAGCAGTACTTAAGACACTGGCAGAACCAATCATGTGTTACTAAAGATTGTTTTAACTGCCACTGCAGCGAGAGAGAGCTTTCACCTCCAGCTTTGCAGGTCATCTTCTCCCCATCTGAAAGCAACTGAGAGTTTAAAAAACAAATGTCAGTGTAAAACAGATGCATCACATAATCAAGATAAACTTGCACAGACATCTTAACGCAAGACAGATTAGCACTCTGCACTCCAGTACATGAAAAAGACTGCAAAACTCGACAAGCTAGGCCTTCAAAGGACTATTTAATCCTCCCCATGCTAATGAAACAGATTTGTGAGTGAAAGTAAGTTGCATGGATCAGATGAGATAAACAATGTTTTGCCACTTCATCTACTAATACTGCTAGTTTAAAATAATTCACTCAAAGAACATCAACTGATTCAGCGAAGCCAAGCAACTTCTATCTGTATAATGACAGCATCCTCTCTGGAAATGCACGACTCCTATTACTTCCTATCCTCCTCTCTTACAGCCCAGACGCAGTGTCGTACCTAATGCACCACACCCCACAGCTCCACAAGCCTCCTGCTCATCATGTTCCACTTCCTGTCAGCCAGAGCCAGTTATCAGTCTTGACTAAACATGCTTTATAATTTGGTGGTTATCTCAAACTCTCATTTGCAGTCTTAGCACATATCTGGAACACTTACAGAAAAAGAATTATAAAAGTAACTTCCAAACATCTTTAAAAAACCCTTCACCCCTATCACATCCCTTTCCATTCCCCTGCCCCCCAAAAGACTGTTCCACTGAAGGCTTCGGAGCACTGATCCACAAATAAAGGTTATTGACTCTTAGAATCACACACAAGTGCCTCCTCTTACATAAACAGTGCTGAGGACAAAGCATTTTTACTAGAAGATTGGAGTATTTTTCTCTAAGTATTCCAAGCTAAAATTTTGTGTGTAGAGAGATAGTTTTATATGGAGAACACATTGTTAGCAAAGACTTTAGTACAAGAAAACCCTAAAGATGTAGACATTATTACATGAAAACAATAAATGTTTGAGTGCTTACTCCTAACTAGGTAGCAATATTAACTTATTTAGCTACTCTTAAAAAGATAATAAGCACGTAACGGTTTTAGCACCCAAAATCCCCACTTCATGTAGTAGAGAACTTAGCAGACACAATAACAAATAAGGAATTTCCTGCTGTCAGTCAGTCACAGAAAAGTACCTGTACACTGGAGCGTATAAGGCCATAAAGTAAAGCCTAGCATAACGGACTCGGCTCCTAACGGAGGTTCTGAATGGTAAGTTTTACACAAATTATAAACAAGAAATCAATGACAAATAAGGCATAAGTCAGTAGTTTCTATGAAGTCTTTCTGCTCTGCCTGCTTCTTGACAAGCTTTAAAAAGATTTTTAAGATTAGACCTCTCCGCTAATGCTCTCATGTCGGCTAATAAATCCAGTAACTTAGCAGCTGTAAAGATTTTACATATTTTCAACCTCCTGTTCCAGTCTTTCACCTCTACTGAAAACAAGACAACTGTGATGGACAGAGAACAAACAAGCTCCAGAACCTGGGGGTACCCCCCAAAGCCAGCCCTATTCCTCAGCCTGCCTCCAGAGAGGACAGCTGACTGCCTTGGGATTTTGAACCTCAGGCTGCTTAGACCCTCCCTTTCCCCAAGCTGGAACTACCCATGCTCACCACCCACCTCTGCCCCTGCTTGCCTCTACCAACCACAGCCAGACTACCACACGCTCTTTTATAGTTTAGCTGTCTGTTAATAGGTGTCAGTTACCAGAGTGATTATTGTAGAAGAACTGAAAGCAATTGCTATCTAAAGGGAAATTATTAATGAGCCTTCTATGTAATATTGCTCACTGGCAAATCAAACAACCAACCCCCCCAACTCAATATTGCATTTTTCAGTACACTGCCAATTCAACCACAGCTAATGTTGTAATATGCAAGGATAAAAAGGATGGGTGTGTTGGTTCACAACACGTTGTCCTTCACATATTTACTATACTAGTTTTGAAACAGTACAAGGGCAGATCTGCTCTGGTCATGAAACACTTCAGGCCAATTCTGAGAAGATATCAATACTGGGAATGAAAACATTGTACAAGTTGAAACAAGATTCTTGTTCATGTCATCCTACAGACACTGCTGGGCACTGCGCAGTTCTAGGTAGCAACAGCAATTTAACGTGAAAATTTTCTGTTGTCAGAAGTTTAAGAAACAAGTGACAATGTTGCTTTCCAATTTAAATAAACTGTAAAGGGAAGAAACACAACCGTTTTCTCGAGTTGGATAGCTGTCTACTCCCCCACCCTTTGCTGGTTAAAACTCTCCCCATTTTTCTTTCATTTCTGGAAATATTCAGAAAATTTCTAAAACATGTATATATGTATTTTGGCTGTTTAATAAGCTATGTAGTATTTTTCCAGTTCTTGCTCCAATGACCCAACCTCTCCTTCTTTCCAAAAGAAGTTCCTCTTACTAAAACCTCTTGCTTCTGTCAGAGTTCGGTTTTTCCAGTAGCCCCCATCTTTAGTCATTTACCCCTGCACAACATAGAGCAAGGACA
Source organism: Fulmarus glacialis (assembly GCF_000690835.1). Classification (NCBI taxonomy): domain Eukaryota; kingdom Metazoa; phylum Chordata; class Aves; order Procellariiformes; family Procellariidae; genus Fulmarus; species Fulmarus glacialis. The sequence goes on along the minus strand of NW_009216896.1, from coordinate 8,386 downwards.
ATTCTACACAAGGATGGCAGAGTTTTAGTCCTACTTCAAGCAGCTACAATGACTGTACAGAAGACAGTGGAAAAAATAGGCCCTACACAGTATAATGGAATTGAGATCTTCTGAACTAGTATGGGTTATTTTTCCTGTCAGAGAAAAGGAAGTATACTCTTCCTTCGTCAAAAATGCATTTTTAAAATAGATTTCACATTTTATTTCCTGTGATCACATTAAAAGGTCACACTGTTTATGCTACTGTAACCTGTTACTGTGGGATTAGAAATGACATAAACAAGCAATTCTCATTCAAATGTGCACAAGGGAAGAAGGTTATGAGAACATTCCTCTTTATGTGTAGACCACTTGTTCCAAATAAATATAAAGAATCTGAGAAACAGAGTGTCTTTTGTAGAACAGCTCACAGCATCAAGTACTTGATGAATCAAGCACTTCACAGAAAAAGCACAAAATTCTGGGAACTTGAAATACCAGAAAAAGCACCTGAAAGATCACAAATAGAACAGCTACTTTAAGTTCAAAATACTGCTATTTAGTAGCATTTTAACAAGCAATTATTTCAGTCCAAAAAGTATAGCAAGCTTTCTTCCCAGAGGGGAGTTTCCTCTCTGCCTGCAGCAAGATCTGCATAGCTCCACACTCGCCACTGGTACAGCATGGAAGTTTTTCTACCATTGCATATACTGGCAGAATGCAAAACTTGCTTTGTTGATGCTTTATTTCCTATTTCTACTTATGTAGAACTGTTTTAACCTTCTTCTAAGTACAGGAAAAAGACTGCACCACATGATTCAAATCTGATTCAACAATCTCTTAACAGTCGGTGAGACAAGTAAATCTTCCTCATCATTGATCTCTTCACCCTCAGTGCTAAAGGTGAATTTTTACCCCTTGAACCACATGGTCCCAAAGCATCCACAACAACCAAGAGCTGAGACAACTATGGAACTACTTAGAGGCCTGGATCCTAACACAGAAGGAAACAAGACGTCCTATATACAAAGTAGAAATCCAGTTTCAGTCCCTAACAATGGAAACAGGCCTCTGAAACAGGCCTTCAATGTATCGGTATGCTACGTAAGTAAATCCAGTATGAGATTAATGCTGGATTCAGCAGAAAGGATTTCTTCTCTCTCTACTTTCTTTCATGAAAGATATGCCCAACTAGGAAGCAGGACTGTCCAAATATTTTTTAATTCCAGAGGTTAACAAATCAGCAACTAAATAAGGTACATGCTCAGTATCAGTGATACCAAAAAAATTCTCCTCAAAAGTATAGTATAATTTATCACGCCAACAAGGACAGGTAGGAGACAGCAAGAGAGTATACATTAAAACCAAAAGCCACCAGAAAAAAAAAAAAAGCCACACACACACAATTTGGGAGGAATCACATCTGACTTAGCATTGATGATAAATATTTTGAGTTGAAAAATATAGAGACTCTAGCTACAACGGTTAAAAACACAGATCTCTCAAGTAAGCTGGCTGTATTTATGTTGCTTCCACAAGTTGTTGCCTATCACCAACTCATTACTCCACTACTTACGAATGCAAAAACAGTAACTTATGGAAATAATGTGTTTATCAGTCCATATTCTAGGATAAAGTATTGTGCAAGGTGAAAGCATATGGAAACAGAACCTACAGAATTAGAAATAAAATTAGAAAAGAAAAAAAAGAATTAAAAATCTTTCCAAAAGTTTCATATTATGCTAGCTCATTTTCCTTCCCAACAAGGACATCAGATTTTTCATTGCTGTCCTATGAACTTTTTTTCTTAAATGTAGAAAGCACAAACACAATTTGAAAGTAGATCAGCTATCACTATTAGAAGAATCACATGAATTTCCAAGAACCGCTTTTATCACTTTTTCTTAGTCTAATATGACAGGCAAGCTGTTGAATCTTAGCTGTGTTTTGCGTGGGTGAGAGAAAAAGCACACCTCAATTCACAGGGTTTGGTAGAAAATGAATTGGCATTTGTACTACATGATCTACAAAGTGAACACACAAAGGCATTCTGATGCTGTATCATAGTGCCTCTCCCAGCCAAACCAGCAAGGGCATGTCTACTGGCACTAGGAAGATAAACAAAAAAATGTTTCTTGTGCAAATCAACATGAAACAAGTTGACCACTGACTAAAAAAGAAAAATAATCTCAATGGTAAGTGCTGTAAACATCAAAGCTTACAGATTAGATCAAGTTTATATTTTTAATTCTGAATATTGCAGAGAATCTGTTTCTACATTTTCATAAACTTGCTTCTTTTAGGAAAAAATGCACACATTGTTCACTAGGGCTGCTTTCCTCTGACAGTGATGCTGTACACACTTTTACAGAGGTGCAGATACAAACGTTCTGGTCTAATAGTTCTAGTCTAGTCTAATATTTTAAGAATAACAAAGTTTTAAATGTATGTAATTCTATAAAATGTCTGAACACTGACAGCACTTCAGATCAGCACTGAAGATGATACAAAACCTTAGGCAATCCTCTAATGTTTGTCTTGTATCTCAGTTTATACTAACCTTTTTCCAAATCACTATTACAGAAATAAGCAGAATTAAGTAAACTTTAATATGAAATCCTACACTCAGGAACATTCTAACTAGCCACTCCAGCTAGGGTGTTAGGGTTTGTTTGTTTTGTTTTGTTAATTTGTTAGGTTTATGGCACAATATTCAATTTTCAAGTATTTATCAATTTGTTGTTAATAAGCCTCCTACTCAACTCACATTTTGAAAAATTTTCACTCTATGCAGAGAACTTAGCCCTTCTACTGCTGGGGCTCTGTTTTAAAAAAGAGGAGAACAAAATTGCCAGAAAGACTATGGTCACAGGAGAAAATCCGCCTATGATGTTGAATTGCCTGAAGCATTACAGGAGCTGAGCTTTTTGTCACACAGTGCTAACCTAATTTGCAGGTACTTAAAAAAAACCACACACACAAAACCCAAAACCCTACTAGAAAACTACTTAATATATTATTACTAACAGAATACTGATATTGTATGCATGTTTTTGGTTCCTTCCCTTCTGTGTTACAAAAAGCATGAAAGTAATTTTGTGTTTGGAAAAAAAAAAGCTCTCTAGCACTTTACTGAATATAAATCTCACTTTGCATACGGGGAGACTAAAGAAAAAACTAGTTTATTTGACTATGGGAAAACAAATTCAGTGGCATTATCTGGTGACTGAAACAACCCACCCAATTCTCACATTCACTGGAGTACAAGCGATAGCATGACTTCAAGCTTTTACCCCTTTGACAGATTTTTTTTTTTTTTTGTTTGTAAACTCTTTCCTCCTCCATTTTCTTCTAATTAAAAGATGTCCACTTTGAATCATATATGAATTCTGAATTTTAAGGAATCAGTTAGTATTCTCAGATGTTTAATGAGGCAAAATTCACAATCCAAATAGATTATGTCATGCTAGTGACACTGATCTAAAACCTGAGAATTCATATGTTTACAACAAAGTAGCAGTGATATTTCAGTGTAAACCACAGCTTAGAAAGTCTCAGCTAAAAAGAACCCTTGGAGAAAGTCCATTTGCAAAGCAAGTATTACAATAAAAGGTTTCATTTTAACGTCTAGTTAAGTATAGGATGAACTGTTAATTCAAACCTACCCAGAATATTTAGAAAGTTATTTTAGTTTCAAAAATACTTGGTCTACCACTACCACATTTTATTCTCTTCTTACAAGGGCTATTTCTATTTGAATTTAACATCATTTGGCATATGGCCAACACTGCATTCTCCTTAACTGTCAGTTTCCTTCTATATATGTACCCTTACAGCAGACAGAGTAAGAAAGAGGAGTAAGTAACATGTGGAAGAACACACTAAAACCATAAAAGCCTTCTGAAGGTGCTTAGAAGCAGGTGTAGTACTGTCTGCACGTTGTATGACTTCTAGATTTTTAGCAAATGATATCCCCTTAACAGTAAGCCATAACAGGCTCCATTTTTCAATGTTCTACTTACAGCAATGCTATCACAGAAGATTTGGATTTAAGTACTTAGATTTTAAATTCTGAAAAACAAGCAAAAACTAAGCCTCTCAGTAGCTCCATATAATGGGACTTGCACAATCTCACATTTGCCATCAGTAGACACAATTGGTCTAGATCTGAAAAAGTTAGTAGTATAAATAAACAATGCAGCAGAGTGCCCTGAAACATTTTCAATAGCACAAAACATACTATCACTTGCAATTGAAAGTAAACTCTGGTATTCATGCAGAGGATATTGACTTTGCAAGCCACAGAGACTTAGCTACTTCATCATTGTTATCCTCTCCCACACTTGTGTCAAGATTCAATGGCTGTATACCACTGGAAAACATGGAATATCTTTAGCTGTATTGAAGAAAAAAAGAGACTCCCTGCAACTATCAGTTCTAAACTAGCTTTCCATAACCAGAGCCAATTAAGCTAAGCCTCGAATGAATCAACATAGCATGAATTAAGAAGTGGCAAGGCATGCATGCAGAGACCTGCATTTTCAAGTAGCAAGAACTGGCAGAATAAAGCACAAAGGTGCATTTATAATAAGTCATGCTCATGCCACAATTTATCTGCTGCAAAGAAGTTTAAAGTTTTTTAGCACCAGAGCAAAAGCGTAACCCAAATGCTTATAGACTGCAGCAGCACAAAGTCTGAACTCTCACTGCAGCTTGTAAACCGAAAACACTAGTAGAACTTCCTGTGCATTTACTTTAAATACACAATACAACCACACTATTATAAGTCTGCAGGATCAACCATTTCACAGTTTACTTTCAACATTAAAATCTATCTACATATTCCACAAAGATTTTTCCAGAGACAGCGAATACATAAAAAACTTCCCATGCCTTTTCTGTCTTGACAGAGATATCCAAAACATCCATGATAGCTTTCTATCTTCTTCCCATAAACTGGGTAAAGTTTATTAACTTTCGTAATTTGTAGTATTTTATTTTAGCTTAGACACGTTTGGAAAAAAAAGTCACATTCATGTTAATATTAGTTTAAAATACCCTCAAAAATTAATAAAGAAACTGAAAACAGTTATGTGTCTTTTACAGGCCTCAAACCAAACTGTAACTACACTTCAGCTTTCCAGAGCACACACAGCAGTATAGTTAGTTCTGTTTTCAGTATACTCACTTCCAAACGTATTTGAAAATCTAGACTATACCCAGTTATTTCTTATTTTATATTCTACTGACTATAAAAATTAGAAAAGACTGCACATTTTAGTTTAATTTTGCTACCTTCACATGGAGAACTCACATGTATGAGCTGTCCCCATAGATGTTTCAGTAAAACCAAGTATGAGCTCCGTCTCCATCCATATTGTATGGGATCCCTAGTTGAATGGTAGATCAGTAAGTAATTCAGAGATATCTTTACTGTTACTGATAAGCACATCAAAGTTAATATCATTAGCCAACATACTAAAGTCAACATATCTAGTTTATATAAACACAAGAAGCAACTCTACCTGTATTTGAGGGTTGTGTTTTTAAGATAATATCTCATTCTATCACCATGTGTAAGAAGTTGGAAACTAAAATGCCTCCTAAAATTCTGAAAGACTTCTGCATATAAAATTGCTATGAAAATCTGATATTGCACTCACTGTGAGCAAATGAAAATTCAATGTTTCTTTGATATTTGGGACAAATATCTGTATCTTCTTCTCCCCTGCTCTAACAGCAAGCCTAAACTGTGCTTTTCTTAGCTTTGGGCTATTGCTTTTTTGTTGTGACATCTCCAGCGTGAATGCTTTTCATTCCTATTGATACTTCTAATGATATTTATGCAGGGTGCGTATCATTCACTTACCCTTAAGCGTTTGTTTTCTGTTGCATACCTTTACCACAGTATCACATTGCAACGCTCACATTTAATCTGCTGTCCGTTTTCCTTTAACTTACTGTTTTATGGAAGAGGACTTTAATTTGAATGGGCATTTCTTATGCTTAGATCAGGTCTCGTTTTATTAGTTATCTTCTAAGTATGTTTCTTTACAGTACAAGCAACGGCCTGAACCAGACCAGTCCTTTTTACCTATTGGGTCTCTGAACAACCTTTAGAGGATCTCATGGCTCATAGTTCTTCTAGCAAGTAAATCTAGATGAAAGTAAGGGACAGTACTGGGTATCTAAAAAAAAAAACAAACCCCAAACCAACAAAAAACAACAAAACACAGAGAACTTCATCAGTGTTCACCCTGTTTTGACCAGCTACAGCAGAGAATAGTTCCACTACACATGCAGTGCCCAAGACACGATTGTCACAAAATCACCTACACAAGGTCTTCATTTTGAAATGTTTTGACTCCATCCTGTGATTATTTACGCTTAAAAAAAAAAAATCTACATTTTATTATTTCACAACTGTACTATTATCGTAGCTGAACATAGCTTCCCCTTGTCCAAAAAAAAGAAGCTTGGACAATTTTAACCCTTCAAAGTCACGTGGCACTCAGACAAGTCTCCTTGTAGCCATCCTTCCAATTAGCTTCACCTCCCTGTAGTATTCATAATTCCTCCCCTAGATGCTGTGCAGTTCTGTATCTCTAGATAATAAATTTAGCCAAGAAACAAGAGGAAGTGACTGTTAATGAATTGCATTATGCTTCACTCGGAATACTGGTGAACATTTTTGGATTTTAGCAGTTTCAATCATAACACCTAGATATTAGAAGCCTGTGGAAAAATTAACTTGGGGGAAGACTTTTTTCTGCACCAATAACATACATTATTCTACTTACTCCATTCTTCAAGCAAAGATTGGTATTTGTAGGAAAACTGCATTGTTAATGTCACAGCCCAGACATCAAAAGCACGGATTAAAGTGAAGTACATTGTTCTTCCAGATGTACGTGATCTGCCAAGATGTCATTTTCAAGAGCTGATATTTAAAAGCAGGATGCAGTTGAGAAACTGAGTTACATGACATAGATGCACATACTCACTAATCAATCTTAAGGAAAAAAAAAAAAACACAAGCAGAAAACCCACCTCTCATGCTTGTCAATAGTTGGATGCAAATCAAAGAATCACTATCAGTTTTTTTTTTTTTTTTTTTTTTTTTTAATTGAGTTTTAGTCCTCAATCAAACCTTGTGCTGTGCCACAGTCTGAGCAGGCTACTGAGTCACATCATTCAAAGACAGTAAGACAAAAATATCACTGAATGCTGATCCCACATTGAAAATATGCCACAGTCCCTCATTCTCCTTATACATTTCACTTCTGTAATTAAATCGTACCCGCAGAAATATACCACCTCCAGTACAGAGTTATATTACTCAAAATCATTTCCTGAGCACTAAGCCTGCAACATACCAAATTGTCAAGAACAGTTTAGCAAAAACATAACGTCATATATGCACATGACTTTCAACTGATACAGTTAGCAAGCACTGAAACTGCAGGGAATTAAATACTCTAACAAAAAAATGGACCTTCTGAAAAGCACGCTCAAAATTTCATGCTTATTCTCTAATTGCCAAACAACTGGAGACGTTAATCGTGCAAGCTATTACTTTTAAAACTTTTAAAATTTTTAAAACTTGCCTGCCGTGATTCTGAAACTGGAGTTCATTTATTTTTATAAAACTCCACTCCTTTTAAATGTCTACTGCCAGAGAAATTCACAGTGAAAGGGAAGCAAAGTCCAACTTCTACGTTGCAAATATGAACTTAAAACTCATTAGTTTATGCAATATACCAGCTTAAACATTCAAATGGATTTTACAGTAATGCTGCCTGATCTGACTGAACACATCTGCCCAACCATTCATGTGCTGCACCTTCTCTTAAACTTCATTTTGGATAAATGCACAAAGAACTTTTGAAAAAGAAAAGTCCCAATTTCTGTTGCTTGCATGCGTGAAGCTGGATCCAGCTGGCAAATATTCTTACAAGCATTCACAGTTTGCCACACGTTTTTTAAAATGTCACAAAAAATCTAACTGCGGTAAACGAAGTAATAAAAAATAGTACCAGATAATTGCACAAGTATTACTAACAAGCTGTTTTCAGGCTCTGTTCTATTATTAAAGTGACTGAAAAGCTAGGTGCATGCAATGCTGCCCATCACTGTTTTTCTGTAAAGAAAAAAAGACAAATACGACACTTAGATTTACTCCCTCAGGGTTAGGAAGAGAGCAGTTTTAAAAGGTTACTGAGAATTTATATCCACGCTTAGCTCCAAGTGGAACCTGGAGCGAGAACAAGAGCGTGGCTGAGGGATCTCGCAAGGGGAACTCCTTCCAGGCTGGCTCCGCAGAGCGGGGGTGCTGCCCCGCTCCCGCCCCGGGCGGACCCACAAAGGCACGGGAGCGCAGCAGGACGCCCCCGCCCCGCCGCGGAGC
>NW_009216895.1:634-912 GCF_000690835.1 Fulmarus glacialis | reverse complement strand
CCATCTCCTCCTGGCACCGCTGCACCTCCACCTTCATCAGCGAGCACCTCTCGGCCGCCCGGGAGGCGGCGGTGGCCATCTCCGTCTGCAGCACCCGCAGCCTCTCCTCCAGCTTCTTGCTTTTCTCCGACTCGGCAACGATCAGGCGCTTCAGCTCCTTGCTCTCCCCCTCCTTCTCCGTCACCTGCCGATGGAGGATGGAGACCTCGTGCTCCAGGCTGCCGATCAGGCTGTTCTTCCTCTCCCTCTCCTGGATGCACGGGGACACTTGCTCCTTC
>NW_009216895.1:0-549 GCF_000690835.1 Fulmarus glacialis | reverse complement strand
TGCTCTGCATCAGCTCCCTGCCCTTCTCCTGCAGCTCCTTCCGCAGGGCCTCCATGGTGCCGTCGTGCAGAGCCTGCGCCGACCTCGAGGCCTCCAGCAGCTTCTGCAGTTCTGACGCCTTCTCCTTCTGCTGGGCCGCTTCCCTCCTCAAGGCCTCCAGCTCCGCTTGCTCCGCTATCGCCGCCTCGGCCGCCGCTCGCTCAAGGGCGGCCATGGCCTCCTGCTGCTCCCTGCACTTCTGCTCCAGCTCCTCCACTTGCAAACGAAGCGCCTGGATCTCCTTCAGCTTCTCCTGGTAAAGGTCTTGGCTCGAGCCGGATTCCTGCTCCCTGTGACGGGTCTTCTCCTCCAAGCTTTTGAGGGACATCTCCTTTGAGCAGGTGGCCTTTATGCTGTGCCCCTCCGCATCCCTGCTCCGGGCGGTCTCCGAGAAACCCTGCAGCTCGTTGTCCACCTTGGGTGCCCGCTCCTTGGCCGCCTCCGCCGAGGCGAGCTCTCCTTTCAGCTTGCTGACCGTCTTCTGCAGCTCCCTCAGCTCCTCGCCCCGCG
>NW_009216894.1:250-2795 GCF_000690835.1 Fulmarus glacialis | reverse complement strand
TTAGGGGGAGAGGGGGAGCAAGATGTCCCACCACCCGATCCAGCTAGTGTAGAAACTAGCCGGTACACATACATACATTTCTCCTCGGGGTGTTGGGATGGGGAAGAAATGTTTGGCTCTGATATTTTCCGAGTTAGCTCCTTTTCCAGCGCTCTGTCCGTGATGGTGTGATCCGTCTCACCCTGCTATAGAGAAAATAACACTAAATTGCTTCTCTTTTCATAGCTTTTCCTTCTTGCAGATTAAACGACCGGCTGCTGGGAAAAAAAAAAATAAATCACAAGACTGTGAAAGGAATAAAACTCTAAGTCCATAAAGATGAAATGTAACGAGTATGTTGAATACATAACGCTGCTATATAACAGTTTCAATTAGTTGAGTAAGTCCTCTGTAACGTCTTGTAAAGGTGTAAGGACACGTTTACAGTATAAGCAACATAATGTTCTCAACTGTACGAGTTAATTATTTCCAGATTTATTTTTTTTAGAAGTGAGTTTCACAAGTAAAGGCTCTGTCCGGGTATAAAACAACTGATGTATTTTTCCAACATTAAACATCTTGAGTTCATAATTAGAAGCGGAGGAGTGAGCGGACAGTTAAATAATTAGGATCGGGGATTTTAGAGGGATAAAAAAAAAACCCAAGGACAGCCTTTTGTCTTTCGGGGAGCCGCGATTATGGCGACCGTGTCTCCTTCGCTCGGGTTTATCTCCACTCACCAGCAGCAGCACACAAGGCAGTAACGCCGCCTGGCACAGCCCAGACGTGGCTGCGTGCAACCAGCGGCCGGGAGGAGCGGGGAGCAGAGCTTTTCAATCCTACAGTTCACGAAATCCCGAGAAATTTTTTGCGAAGATGCTTATTTCTCACTCAACGCCTCCAAACTTCTTGAAATGAGGGAAGTCTCAGGCGTGTCGCAAGGTCCGTGCACGACGCCAGCTCTCTGCCCCCGCAGCCTTACCCCTCTCCACCCCCGGCGCCCCACGCTCTGCCGTTCCTCCCACGGGGAGCCGTGGGGAGCGTGGCACCTTCCGTCGTCGGTGGGGCTGGGACAGATCCCAGGAGGAAGGTGTCGATACTCTTTTCGGTTCCCTCCTGCCGTGTCTCCAGGGCTGACTGTCCGTTCACTCTCTTGCTTTTTATGCTGTAAAGGTCGCCAGTACTTTGTTCCCGAGGAACTGAATTTGCCCCCACTCCCAAGTGATGCCGAAATCTCACCCCTTCCCCTGTAAGACTGCGCTACCTACTTGGACCCGTCTATTTCTACCGCCCCCCTCAAAACGAGCTGCCCGAGCCCGCCTCCCTCCTGCCAGTTTCCCTTAAAATTTATCTCATATTTAATCATATTTTAATTTTCTTCGGAGAGGGTGTAAAGTCTCAGTGGGTCAAAGCGGAGGTGAAAAGGAATAAAAAAGAAGGATGGGATTTCCCATGCTTAGGCCTTTCCTATAGCTGAATCCAGGACCTAAAACTCCATGCGAAAGGCTTGGCTTTAGCTCCCTGCGCTCCACAGCTTCCAAGACAAGCATAAGCCGAGGCTGAGCCGGGATCCATTGGTAAAAATCAACGCAAAATTTAGTTGTCACTAATTTTGATTGGCAATAAAAAGGCCCACAAATCCCCCTCTCTTGTACGTGTTAACCCAAAGTTGTCTGATTTAAAACCAGGTGCTAGCAGCGGAGCAAATAAAGACTTCCAGATTTCTCTTAAACATACTTACATTATTTGTTAGGTTTTTTTGTTCGTGAGGAGCCAAGCTCACTTTGGGCTCGTAGGGGGTGCTCGCACCGCACCGGGACGAGAGAGAAAGTCTGTAGAGGATTTTTTTTTTTTTTTTTTCCTTAAAGCAATCAACTACAGCATAACTTTTCGCAGGAAGGGAGTCCTCATGAGGAAACATTCAGACGTTCAGAATCGTTAACCGAGATCGAAAGGAAAACCTTGGAAATTTTAATTTTTAAAATTTTATATGCACATAGATATATATGTACACACACACATATACCACAAAACTTGTCTAGATTCCTGTATGGATCATTATACGCACACGTATCCCAGGAGAAGCAGAGCGGTGCCTAACAGCGAGGAACATTTTCCCAGTCTTGTGGGAAGTCTGTAGGTACCTGATGGAACTAGAATCCTGGGAGCCTTGATTCTTGAGTTTGGTATTTTTAACACCCTGCTGCTGCACTTTTTCTTTTTTTTTTTTTTTTTTTTTTTTAAATAAGGTAACAGGAGCGACGAGTTTCTAATCTCTGTAGGTAAAAGCATATTTGCGCTTCTAAGGGTGAGCATACTGGGAACGTCTCTCTGACCTGCGACTGGGATCATATATTGTTCTAAAGTAGAAATGTCAAAGTAAAGTCATTTACCACCTGGATGTCCTTGACTTGGGATGATTAAAGTTTAATCCGAGGTGTGTGCACAGCTTTACCGTGTTATTTAAACACATCAAAGGTCATAAAAGGATTCCAATAGCATGAGTCGTACACCAGAGAGCTTTCTCTGTGGAGAAATCCGTATTTTATTCTAGCCTAAGCTCAAG
>NW_009216894.1:0-200 GCF_000690835.1 Fulmarus glacialis | reverse complement strand
GGGGGGGGAAAAACGGGATGGTGGGGGGAAAGGGATTTAATTTCTAGAGCGGGTGGCAGACTTCAGAGAGGCTGGAGGGTCGGGCTCTCGGGGATACACCCGTGGAAGGACAGAGCCTTCAATTATCATTAGCTGTGCAGACATCTAGTGGGAAACCCTCGCAATTGCACCCCGACCTCCTCCGCCCCGCGGCAAGGCGC
>NW_009216893.1:52104-65404 GCF_000690835.1 Fulmarus glacialis | reverse complement strand
TCTATGATTCTGTGATTCTATGACTTCTTAGACTGACTTGAGTCATGATCATAGAGTGAGCAGCATGTATTGAGCAAGCCATTAGCATCTTCTCATCAGAGATTAATTAATTGGTAAATACCCATTTTAGTTCTTATCTCAGTAGTTCTCTGAGAACCCATAATAAAGGCAGCAGCTGATACCGAGGCTGATAAATAAAGTAAAAGTATGTTTTCTCTTAATTTTTCCTACTTTTTCTTCAGGGTGGGAATGTCTTGCAAGGCAGGATCTCAGCCATAGCTTGTTCTTTTGTGTTTGAAAGTGGTGCCATTTCAAACAACCCCTTACACTTGTTTGACAATGCATATTCTAGCTCTTTTCTGGTTTCCCATGCCACACACCTTTAGATGCACCTTTGTGCATCTCAAATCCATGCACGTGAATCCTCATAGATCAGCGAACTGTTGTTTCACAATTCTGAAATCCTTATCTTTGCACCACAACATTGCAATTGCATTGTTATTTCTAGCAGCAATCGATATCCTTTCAGGCTTTTAATAGCTTCTTGATTAATTAATTAGTTAATGTAGCTAATTTTATAGTTTTTATAGTTTCTTGATTAATTGATTAATCAAGTAATGTTTTTTGCAGTACTTCTAAATGTAAAGTGTGGTATAAGTACTAAGCAATAGGATATTATTAATTATTGGTTTTGTTTTAGTACTGTACTGATTGGCCAAATCCTACCAAATAGTTTATTCAGACTGAGTATTTTAATGCTAGATCTGCCATGGAGTTCTTCCAGTTTGCGTGAGTGGATGTTAGTTATATATAAGGTCAGAACAAACAAAATAGATACCATAAATTTATTTTGTTATTACACAGAGATAATCTGCACAAGGCAGAGTAACATAAAAAGAGAAACTGTTAAAATTGTCAACTCTCCATTAAAACTCTGCCATGTTATAGGAACCTGTTAGCAGCATATACTTCTACAGTTACTGTATGCATCTGTTGTTTAGACTGTGGATTCATATGGATGAGGACGTATCCTTACAGAATGCTGGACCCCTTACAAGATCGTTTCTGGTATGTAAGATTGATATATTTAAATAAGTAGGTCACCAAGTGAATTTCTGTATTTGGTGGCGGTTTCTTTCTTTGGTTAAGATTATACCTGGAAGGCTTTACCATATGCTGCAGCCAGTGCTTAGCATGAATACAACTAATATGGCAGCAGCCGTGGAGCTTTGTTGACAGGGCTTGTACCAGCCTCATCTTTTCCCACTCAGCACAGTTCCAAAGATACTACTTAAGTTTGCGTTAGCAGGTTTTGTAAATGTGTCTGCATTCATCACAAAATCACATCTCACTTAAATCATGGGGAAAGAAGGTGGCAAAGACACTACCTAACTCCAAAAACAAGGAAGGGAAGTTTTCTAGGCCAAGAAGATCACTAGAAGCCATAACAGCCATAAGTGTGTTGATATGTGAATAAATAAAAATGGAAAAATCACCATGACAGAGGATTTCACAGTATTGAAAAATGTGAAATCATGCCCAGGGCAAAGGCAGGGGGTGAGAGGAAATGACCCAATCTATGCTATGTTTTATATTATCACCTGGAAGGGGTTTTGGGTCATTGTGGTTAGATCTCCAACGCATCAGCCCAGTGCCCCAAGGACACAGTGATTCTGTTCCTGCCCTGTCTCTAATCATCTTTCTTTAGGTATCTGCTCTAGACCATTGCCAGAAGTAATGTTCTAACATTGATTGTACCCTTGACTGACACAGCTACAGTGCTGGACAAAATGGATCTTGTCTTAGGAGATTATTGTGCTTGGGCAAAGTGGAAAATAGAGTGGACAGAGGGGAGAAAGAGGCATACCTGCAGTGTGTGAATCATTTAAAATACAATTAAGTAGAACAGATACTTTATTTAAAGCCTAATAGCTGTGAAATCCGCTCTAAACCACCCACAGGAAAGACAAACATACTGTGAGTTAAAAAGTAAATAGTGCCAGAAATCAAATGAGTCAGAATATAAAATCTGATGATGTGTACATTGGGGAGGTATGTATAACCAGGTATGGAACTAGATTCGGGAGAATTGTTGTAGATCTGTTCCTGGGGCAGTGCTTATACATTTAGGGCATTCTGGTGGAAGAGCTCAGTTTGGTGAAAACATAACGGGCTCCTGAGCCACCTTTCTCCTCACTGTTCCCTGCTGTGGTCTCCTCTCCAGAGAGCTGCACTATTTTCTGCTACTCTCTTGACCAGACAGGTCCTCTTTCTTTCCCTCATCCCTCTGTTCATTCAAACTCAGAGTGAGAAGATGGGGGGGAGTGCTCAACTCCTGGCCTTTCCTCCACCCCTCACTCCCTGGCCTCTGCTCTGAACCAGATACTCTGAACCAGAGAACTTCCTTTTGCCCACAGGTTAGAGATTATGGTGCAAGGAAGTGTCCCTTCTGCTTCCTTTGACTCTGGTAGCAGATATTCGCTCCTTGTTCACTCTCCCCAGTGGACCCCAGATGATCAGGCTGCACTGCTACATCTGGTGCATGAGAAGGCAAAAGTTGTGGCATCTTACACAAATGCGTAAGGCACAGATGCTGTGCTGGGAAAAAAAGTAAAGTAGGAGGTGGGGGCATACAATTTGTAAATTATGCCTAAATACCCCCTAAATTGTCAGCTGCAGGTGAATTCAGGCATCCCCACAAACCATCTATTTTCTGTTCTGCTCATGAGGTGTATTTGCTGCCCTTGAATTACAAATTACATGCTGATTTTGTATTGTTGCTAAGGCGTGTTGGAAAGTCAATGTTGTTTTTGAAAGAAGCGTGGGCTAGAATCTACGTGGCTAGAGAGCAGCTCTGCAGAAAAGGACCTGGGGGTCCTGACAGAAAAGTTGAAGATCAATCAGCAGCATGACTTCGCGGCAGTGAGGGCTGAGCACATACTAGGTTGCATTAATAGGATTGTATCCAGCAAGTTGAAACGAGTGATTATCCCCCTCTATTCAGCAATTGCAAGACTGTACCTGGAGTCCTGCGTCTGTTTTTGGGTGTAGGGAAGATGTTGACAAACTGGAGCAAGTCCAGCCAATGGTGACAAAGATGGTTAGAGGACTGGAGCACATGAGATAAAAGGAGAGTCTGGAAGACCTGGGTTTGTTCAGCTGGAGAAGAAAAAGCTAAGGGAGATCTAATTATAGCCTTCAACTGCCTAATGGGTAGTTAAAGAGAAGACAGAGACAGTTTCTACTTGGAGGAGCGCAGCAAAAGGTTGAGAGGCAATGAATACAACCTGCAACAGGGGAGTTACAATAGCTCTAAGGAAAAAGTTCTTTATAATGGGAGTGGTTGCAGAGAGGCTGTCTTCTTCAGAGACAGTCACAATTTGCCCTGAGCAGCCTGATCTAAGTTCAAAGCTGGGCCTGCTTTGAGCAGGGGTTTGGACCAGATGACTTCCAGGGGTCCTTTCCAAGTCTAATTCTGTGATTCTAAGTGTGATTTGTAAGACAGCTACACTAAATTATGCAGCGAGTTAACTTGGAACATGGCAGACCAGAATAAAACTAGTTCCTTGCTTTAGCAAGAAATAGGGCAAAGAGCCAAATGAGGTCCATGAGTCTTGGTGCTTTAGCCTTCTCTTGAACTGAATCAGAAGCATCTCCTAAAGAAAAGGCTCCCTTCACTCGCCGTTTGTTTGGTATACAATAGGTGTTTCCTGATAGATGGTTACATGTGTATGAGCTGCCCTCATACACCTAGCTAATGATGAGTTTCAGTGGCATTAATTAGAACTAGAGGAGGCAAGTGTCCCCCTGTGAGTTTATTTGCACTTGATAACTACCTTGGAGAACTGAGCAGCATAAATGGGGGGCCATAATCAGAGGTTGAAGTCCCTGCTCTGTAAATTGCCCTACTGAACAGAGAATGCTGCGGAAGCTGGGCTTGCAGTCAGACATTGTTTAATGTCGTCTTGATTGTTTTCATGCAGCTTTATTCTGTCAGAGGGAGTATCAGAGTACCATAATCTTTCTTCAGTTCTGCTGACTGAGAGAGCTTTTGAAAACAGAAATC
Source organism: Fulmarus glacialis (assembly GCF_000690835.1). Taxonomy (NCBI): domain Eukaryota; kingdom Metazoa; phylum Chordata; class Aves; order Procellariiformes; family Procellariidae; genus Fulmarus; species Fulmarus glacialis. Next base: position 61,338 of record NW_009216893.1, on the reverse strand, counting down.
CTGAAGGAGTTCCTGTAGTTAGTGATGAGTTTCAGGTAGCATGAGAAATGTATTTATACACTGCTTTTGTGAGCCTGTTTCCAAATGTTTGCTTATTTTTGCTCATTTTATGCTTACCATTTTTAGAATAGTCTAGGTAGGACTTGGTCTTCTGCCAGCTATGGCTGGCAGTACATACTGTGTCTTGGGATATTCAATTAGACATAGGCAAAACTTCCCTAGGGGGCCTGTGCTGCAGTGAAACATGTTACCCATAGATATGGTGGAACTTCCATCCTTGGAAGTTTCCAAGACTCAGCTAGACAAAGGCACAGCTGACGTGTTCTAGTGGTGTTGGTAGTCCCGCTTCATGACTGGACTAGATGTCCCCCAAAAGTTCCTTCCAAAAGATTTGATGAGCTTGCTGCATCAGGACAACTCCTCCTCTCTCAGGATCCCTGTTCTCACAGGAACAACAGATCTATTCATGGGTAGACAGGTGTCTTCCGTCAAACACAAACTGCAAGGACCTCTCGAGCTGAGACAAGTTCAGTGTACTGCACCTGGGGGCTGGCCTGGGTTTGTTGGAGAAGGTGTGGTATGAAGGGGCTTTAGTTGCCATATCTGCTTTCTGCTGTGAAGCTGATGACTTGGTGCATCTCCACATAAGCTTGTCTCCAGTTTCTCAGCTCTGTGTGTCAGGTGAATGGAGCCAGCAGCAGACTTGGGCATTGCTAGAGAAGTCACAGTGTGTATCTCATGAACTTGCGCAGCTCAGCCCTTTCTTTCACTTCACACTGGAGTTTTTTGCCTTCAGCTTAGAACCACCCTGTGAAGATCAAACTGTAGTGGGGAGCAATAACCTATTCCCTGCTGGTAAGCAAGAAGAATATGAAGGAACCATGGTTCATGCAACCTAACAGAGAATTAATGACACTTGCAGAACTGTAGGTCTAGCCCTGCTGCACTGAAGATATATTATCTAATAGGAAGACTCCTGTCTGTTGGAGACAACTGAATTAATTAAGCTGATAGGTGATCTCTAAATCTGCTTAGTCAAATTGGTGTTGGTTCCACTACAACATGCTTGTTTAAGTATGAGAGCAGCTCCTTATATTTTGGATGGGGAAGGTAGAGAACAGATTTAAAATGAGATTTAGGTTGAACTGGTAAAGCTTTCTCATGTGTACAGGTGATTGTATATTATTTTCAGGACTTTACTCCTAGGTTTGTATGGATATAAAAAAGTTTCATCAGCCACTGCCTGGCTTATCAAAAATTAATTGGTAGGATGAGCTTCACTGCAGTGGTGTATCGTCAAGGCTGCAAATAGACTTGTGTTCCACTTCTCTTTTTGGGTTTGCGAGATAAAAGCAAGGAGACTGGCTGACCTCATGTTGCTGTACCCAACCCAGTACAGACCAGTGAATATCAGACCAGTTACTGTATCACAGACCTGTTTCATTGTTTTGCTTTTGGACATTTCCACATTGTTACATTATACAGCTGCCCCTCAGGTATTCTGTCAGTATAGGATATGCCAAACCTTTCTAGGAGGGAGCATGGCAGTTCTGTAGAGCCACACACCCCATTACTCACATACAGTACTGTGCATGCACTGGCTGAGTACTACTCAGGTTTTATGCTAGGATCTCTGGAGGTACAGCCCAGAGTTCTCTGTGTTGCCCTAACTTGAGAAGATCTTTTTAGGAATTGGTTTTCACTGCATCTTGCAAGAACTTCCCTAAGCCTATGTGCACAAGCGCTCTTTGTTTGTCAATATACCATGTGAGTCCAAGTGTGCTTCCCCTTCTGCCCACCCCAGCCCATGACTGAGCTGTGGAACAGCACATGTGCAAGAGCTGTTCTGCTTGTGACTGCATTGCTTACTGCAAGAACATTTAAATAAAGGGTTTGGAAATGTGATTGAATAATTGAACTGAACAGTGCAGTGAGCACTGAAAGTTTGACAGGCTTGAGGTCTTCCTCTATAAAAAAAAAATTACAAGCATTGGTGAGCCATGGGAAAAAACTTGTGCAAATATTGACAGGATTATGTTGTAGGAAACACAGACACTAAGGCTTGCTAGCAGCAAAACGGTCAGACCCCCAAAATTATGCTGTGCATAGAGACCATGAAGATGTCAAATGCTGACATGAACAGGGGCTTCTTTCACATATTACAGCCACAGGATTTGATTCAGGTTGTTTGGGGTGATCCTGTCATGCTGTGCAACTATATGTGTACTGGCATGGCAGAGTTATGAAGAGATCAGTTTGTGTTGAAATACATGCCATCCTCCCTAAATCAGTAACTGCATTTTGGAAGCTCCCTCCAAGTAATCAGTTGAAAATAGTCTGGAATAAATCACTACTTGTATGTCCACACTCCACCCCCACCCCTCAGCTGGATACCATCTTGTATCATATTTTAAGGGAAAAGGCGTGACTTACACTTTGCACAGAAGCCACAGCTATTCTGTTGCACATAGTATTTCTGTAACAATGAAGTTATTGGTCAGAACTCGGGACCTTTTCCATTTATACCACAGTTTTCCCAACATCGATAACAGAGATAAGTTTTATGCCCACTTTGCATATTCCTCGGGCATATCCTAAATGATCCTTGAAATGAAGTCCCAGGACACACCATACTGTAATGGTCTGTGTGGCCTGTTCCAGGATCTATTCTGCCCCTGGGCTTTTGGAATTTTCTTCACTGACATCCTCTTATCTTTTTTCCAAAGCTTGCCATGAGTGATGGTAGGGTCTGTTCTTGGTGTGGTGTAAGCTTTCAGTTTGATTGTCTGCAGAAGAGGCAGATGCACCCAATCTGTTGCCTTCCGCTGTGTCCCTCCGACATTATTTTATATCGATTGCAGCTATGTCCAATTGAAAATTGTAATTGCAGTTATATACAGGAAAGCCAAACACATTACAGTATGTGTCTACATGGGTATCTCAGAACATCCTACATTAACCCACTTTCCAGGGGTGCTTCACTGTTGTGGAAGTTTTTGAAATTGTTGTGTTTCCTTTATCAAATTTGTATGACTTTTAAAAGAAGCTAATTTTCCTGTGATATTGTCACAAGAGGGCAGAATCGGGGTTTGTGCATGCAGTAACATTTAGCACAACGGAACAAATTGCTATGTATCAGCTGAGCTGTGGTAACGGAGCTGTGTGCACAACTAGGCTGTAGCAGACATGGGGTAATTCCACTTAACGCTGTCTTCTCCTAGGTTAAGTCAAATGACCTTGCATTTATCACATGCTAGGAGCATGCACGTGTTCAATTATCAAGCTAAGATTATATGCCACGACTTCGTAAGACTCAATATCTTAATCCTCTATCTAAGCCCTAAAGGCTGTTTTGTACCTTGAATAGGTATCTTCCCTAGGTATTTTTATAAAGCCAGACTGCACTGATAGTCAGAGTAGCATATTGTGCTCCCTGGAATGCTCTGAAGAACCTGCAGCTCGTTCTCTTGCTAAAAAGTTGCCTTTGGAAACCTGGGACTATGTGAGAGCAGTCCAGGCCCAAGCGAGAATATCTTCACGCTCTGAGAGTTCCCCAGCATAAGCTACCTCCTTACGCACGGCTATCTGAGTTACCTCTGCCATTGTAACAGTCTCAACTTGAGGGTGACTAGAGCTGTTGACTTAGATCTGTCTGACTGCTATGATAATAGCACAGATCACTTTGAAACAATTCACTTGCAAATGCATCCTGATTTGCTTAGATACTTAAAATGTCACAGAATTTTAATTACTAGGGAAACTTTAAATAGTCTTTTTTTTTAAAGCTAAAAAGACCAACACCAGAACTACATTTTTCAAGGATTCATTCATTGTCATTCAAAATAATTGTTGTGATTTGGTTTCCCATTGATAATGGACTTTGAAACTGTCTTTAATTTATAAAGAAACTGGTCACAGCTTTGGAATTAAAAAAGCACTCAGTGAGCAAAGTGCCTGATACTGTTCTGCATCAATTTGACCAACTTCTAAAACAATTAAGTGAAGTGGATACATGTTTGTCTGCACATAGACAAGGCCTTGGATATGGTAGGGTTAATTCTAGAGTTAGTTCTAAAAAGTGGACAAACCCCCAAGAGAACACAGGTTTCTCACCTTCTAACTGACTCTGCTAAATAATCATCAGTGGCAGCACAGAACTGCATGTCCTCTGCTTTCTGGTGAGAACCGTGAGGATGTAGTCCAGGCAGGACATAAAATGTGTCCTTTAAGATGGCAAAGTCTTTACCAGCAGGTGGCACACCTACAGGAGGTTCTGTATTTAATGTTTTCCTGCTAATCCTCTGGAAACTAGGCATGAAAGGAAAAACAAATAAAAAAGAGACAAAGTTCATAAACAGACTTCATGCCTGAGCTATCCAGGTTCCTGAATGAACCACATCATAACTGATCAAATACATTCTTCCCGAATTAACACCTCTTCTAGATCGCTAAGCAAAACCTGTAAGACTCTAATATTAGTAGCTTCTACAGTGCTACACACTACAACAGTAATCATCCTTATTCGGAAGCATCTCTATAGAGACTACAGGTCCCACCATGCAACTGGGAAGGCCATTCAAATAGAGGTGACTTGTTGGGTGGGATTTGTGGTCTGTGGGAACAGTGCCACTGTACAGAAGAGGACTGTGTCAAGGATTTTACGCCACTAATGTGAATTAGGAGCTTGTCTTGAGCTCCCAGGAAGTTGCTCTCATTCAGGCAAAGTCTGAGTGACCTCAGTCTTAATCATGGAAATTGTTCCTCCTGTTTTCCCTTTCTCCCAGCTGCTGCTTAACACTTGAGATGGCTCTGGCTTGTTGTCTGCTTCCCTTTGTGGGGACAGAGGAACCTGTGCTCTGTGTGTGCGAGCATGCATGTGTGTGTATCTGGCTGCCTGTCATTACAGCACTAATGGAAATACTGCACGGATCACAACTCTCAATTAGCTCCTCGGGAGATTGCTGTGACAGCCAGTTACTGAACAGCAAGGCCTGAAGGAATGAATTAATTTGTAGTACACGGCAGTTAGAGTCACAGTGTTAGCGATGGAATGAGACAGCAATAGACCCTTATTAGGCTCAGGCTGTGTGATGCAAGAGACTGTTACCTGCGGGACATCTTTCTTTTTTCTCTATCACAACCCCTAGGGTTAGGAAGGATCTTGGACCATGAGTGAATGAGTTTAGAGTTCTTAGTTTGGTCCTTGGAGTCATTGTCTGCCTGAGGCTATTTGGCAGCCAGCAATGGGCTTTCATTCAACACAGTCAAGGGCATGCTGCTCTCCTCCTGGCTTGGAGCCAGGCCAAAGCCACTAAGTGAATGGTATTCAGGGGAGGTAAGGCTATCTTTCTGTCTGTCTTCAAACAACATCTCTCTTCCTTATTAGTTCCGATAACTGTGTATCACAGAGGGTATCCTAAGGCTGCTGCACCAGGGGATGCTAGTGTCTTGCCTTTGCAGTGCTACGTTTATACACAAACATAGAGGAGGAAAATGTGTTTGGTAAGGCATGAGCATGCAGGCAGTCTTCATAAACTATTCCTAGAAAATCTTCATAGACAGCCTGAAGTTTCCAGAGCTTCTGCCCACAACCAACCACACGTTCCCTGTACCCTGAAGTACTATGCTATGGCCCAGCAATACAACTTCGTTTCCACCCTCCTATTTTTCAGGTCTGCTGTCCAAAGATTTGCAGTCTCTTATTCTGACATTCACAAAGTTGAATACAAAGCTAAGTCTTGTCTTTTATTGATTATGCAATGGTTTTTTTCTTAAAACTTGTTTTTAATGTATTTTGTAGAGATGGCTTCTTAGTGTGCAGAGTGGATTTGTCACAATGGGACACCAGCCTTTCTCTTCCCTTGATCAGCCACCTAGGGAGAAGCAATGCGAAGCTAATGAAGTTTTGGGTGTGCAACTCGTTTTAGCTGGACAGATCTGACTTCCAGAACTGTGTGACATGCAGGAAAGGAGTAAGGTGAAAATAGAGAAATGTTCTCAGAGCAATCCTTGCAGAAGGTAGGAGACAAGAAAGGAAAGTTTCCTACAGACTGTTTTTGTAATGAATTTGGTTCTTGAGAACAGAACTCTGCTGTGTTGTTCTGGTAGGCTGAGGAATATGCTAAATACCACATGGGAATAAATTGCCTGTGTCTTAAGTTCTTTATGTTCTGGAAAGAAAGATGTCTGAGTGGTGAGGAAAAAGAGAAATAATTCACTGACAATGCAGCCCCTAAAGGTGGTTGTCCTCTGTTTATCTGCTAAAAGGGAACTTCGTGAGCAGTACCAGCAGAGCCTTTTTCTGCCATGCTAGTCTTTAGGCACAAGAGGAGTCTTCCCTTTTGAAGAATTCCTGAGAGTCATTCAGTCTGTGATCCCTGCATTGTCAACCAACAAATGGAACAGTTAACGTTACGTTGTTAACAGAAAGCAGGAAATCAAGCGCAAGCTTCTCTCAGCACTGGTGTCCTCATAACTTGCAAGTCAGCAAAGTGGTTGTAAAAGGGTTTGCAGCTCTGGCAGTGCTCCTCCTGTGGGCAGTATTGCCTTGGTGCGCTCTTATTTTCCTTCACATCAGAGTGCAAACAAAAGCTGTTGTCCAAACAGTCGATCTTTTCCTTTTTGCAGCCTATGGCTCTTCCTTGATCTTTGTGTCTGCTGCTTGTATTAACGGTCTTGTTGTCCCATGCTGCACATTCTGGCCAGTAAGTGGTGCTCCCCACTCCCTTCCTACAGCTCTGTTCTTTGCGCAGAGCTAAGAAGTGCTGTCATACATTGCTGTTGCTTTCAGGTATGTCTCACCCAGATGATACGTCATACTTTGATGTAGTGTATTGATACAATGGTGTATATAATGGTGTTTCTAATGTGAGCCCTAATGGTGTGTTTTTAATGACAGAACTTCCTGGCATTGTCCCGTTGTCCATACTGGAGATTTTACATACTGGTACAGAGGTCCTTGAATAGGTTCCTCTGATGCAGGCCACCAGATGAGACGAGCCCCAACGGAGTTTACATGCCTAATGTTGAAAGTGAATAGGACTGACATGGCTGTAAGGAGACTAGAAATCTTAGGAAAATGAGACCTTGGGATACAGCATTTTTTGGATCCACACATCCCAGTGCTGTATTCTTGCCCATTAAAGGAACATGTTTCTTTGCAGGGATATGTGATTTGGCTGGGATATAGGATGGGCCTTCTCCACTGGCCCTTTACAGCCAAGGTCTTTTCAGTAATGCAATTCCACTATGAATTTTGATGGCCACAATCTAGATTATTCCACTCTTGATCACTGCTGTGCTGGATATAAAATGCTAATATTCTGGCCTGTGTTGAGTTTGTTCTTCTAGGTGCAAATGATGACACCAGAACAAAGGCAGAAGTAGATCCAGTCTTCTGTTTTGTCCTTAAGTGTTGGTAGAGTTTTTGGAAGTAGCAAATAGCTACCCAGATGGTTTTGTTACAGAGACAGGGAGTAAAATGTATATGAAGAATAGGAGGGAAGAAATGGACCAAAAGAGAGAGGCAAAGAAGATGGGAGTACAGAAAGAAAGGAAAATTGATAAATAAAAAAAAGAGAAGTGACTAAAGCAAGAGAAGAGAGAGGGAGATTCTCTCCTGATTAGAATTCATGAACTCCATTCTTACATTAAGTCTATATATGACACCTGGCCTTTAATGCGAAGCTGCCTACGAGCATTAAAAATTAAAAGCAGAAGGTAGGATCCATCCATCTCGGGCAGCGCTGCTCCCCTCCTATCTGAGCTCTGCACAAAGCTATTACACATTGATAAATTATTTTGGGTAATAGCTGAGATATTACATTGTTTCTGAGTGAAGGTAAAATCTCTCCATGACATGGGCATTTATCAGGAGCGCATTTCATCCTATTTATTATGGCCGAGACGAGATCGCAGGCTGCGGGCAGAGCTGGCACGTCGTGCTGATCACCTCCCCCATCGCCTCCCTTCCCTCTGTCACTTAGATGATGGGATATTGATGGAGCTCATGACAAGTTAATTATTAACTAAAGATATGCAGTTCACCTTTGCCAGGGGAGGGGGCATAGAAGAGAGCAATGATAGTTCTTAAAAAAATAAATATATCCATTGTATCTTAGGATTCTTTTCTCCACCTTTCTTTCCCTTCTACCTGTGGTATTTTACAACCCCCCAAATAAATCAGATAGGTTATTTGAATTCCAGCATGGTGTAGAGGCCAACAGAAATGGAAGAACCTCTAAGAACTTTAAGTCTTGTTCAAAAAAAGTTTCCACAAAAGTTTTTCTCCATTGGCTTGGCATTGGAAATAAGTTGGGAGAAATTTTCACTGTCCACTGAGTAACAATGACTTCTCTAGCTCTTGAGAGGGCCAGAAAGCAAAGTCACAGAATTTTGATTCTGTCCCATAAATGAATGCTTCCTTTCTTTGTAAGGAAGGGATGTCCTGACATCCTCTGAATATTTCAGCTATTCCTTTCCACTGAGTGCTGGATGTTCCCCTGAAGGCTAGCTGGTTTTGCAGGACAGAGGCAGGAAGGCGATGGCTGCGAAGGTAATGCTTGCTTGCTTATATGAGCTCCTAGGCTAAACAGGGTAAGTTTGCCAACACATGAGGGACTGTGTCATATTTGCATTCTGGTAGTCTTGGTAACTGAGAGAGAGAGCTGTTATATGTGAACCTTTGGGTTACAGTATCAGATATACTGGGGTAGAACAAATAAGAGTTGCTCAGTTGATTGGCTGTGGATTGAGTAGTCCTTCAGTCTGCAGAATTCACCTTGCAATAACGCAGCCAGTCAGTACTACCTCATGGCCCTGTACTATGAGTTAGTGTCCCAGCTGAACTAGTGTCTTTCTTACTCATTTTGCAGAGAAAATGACTGAGAGTTGCACTGGGAAGTTTCCCTGTTGGCAGTCTCATCAGGATGGCTGAGGTGCGAGCGACCCTCTGATTCTAATTCTGCAGTTTGTTGACTAGGTTGGAGCCAAAGCATTAAAAAGGCAGTTGGATGCCAGAGGTAACTAGTACACCATTTTATTCTAAGCTGCTTCTGGTTTGTCCATAAGCAATCATAGAATCATAGAATAGTTTGGGTTGGAAGGGACCTTTAAAGGTCATCTAGTCCAACCCCCCTGCAGTGAGTAGGGACATCTTCAACTAGATCAGGTTGCTCAGAGCCCCGTCCAACCTGACCTTGAATGTTGCCAGGGATGGGGCATCTACCACCTCTC
>NW_009216893.1:36411-51963 GCF_000690835.1 Fulmarus glacialis | reverse complement strand
ATAGGCTCCCTTTAATTATTGAAAGGCTGCAACAAAGTCTCCCCGGAGCCTTCTCTTCTCCAGGCTGAATAACCCCAACTCTCTCAGCTTTTCTTCATATGAGAGGTGTTCCATCCCTCTGATCATTTTCGTGGCCCTCCTCTGGACCCGCTCCAACAGACCCATGTCTTTCCTGTGCTGAGGGCTCCAGAGCTGGAGGCAGTACTGCAGGTGGGGTCTCACCAGAGTGGAGTAGAGGGGCAGAATCACCTCCTTCGACCTGCTGGCCACACTTCTTCTGATGCAGCCCAGGATACGGTTGGCCTTCTGGGCTGCGAGCGCACATTGCCGGCTCAGGTCCAGCTGTTCATCCACCGGTATCCCCAAGTCCTTCTTGGCAGGGCTGCTCTCAATGCCTTCATCCCCCAGCCCAAATTGATCTCGGGGGTTGCCCCAACCCAGGTGCAGGACCTTGCACTTGGCCTTGCTGAACTGCATGCGGTTCCCATGGGCCCACTTCTCGAGCTTGTCCAGGTCCCTCTGGATGGCATCCCGTCCCTCAGGCGTGTCGACCGCACCACTCAGCTTGGTGTCGTCTGCAAACTTGCTGAGGGTGCACTCGATCCCACTGTCTATGTCATTGATGAAGATATTATACAGTACCGGTCCCAGTATGGATGCCTGAGGGACACCACTTGTCACTGATCTCCATCTGGACATTGAGCTGTTGGCCACTACCCTCTGGATGCAACCATCCAACCAATTCCTCATCCACCGAACACTCCACCCATCAAATCCCTATCTCTGCAATTTAGAGAGAAGGATGTTGTGGGGGACCATGTCAAAGGCCTTACAGAAGTCCAGAGAGACGACATCTGTAGCTCTTCCCTTGTCCACTGATGTAGTAACTCCAATGCTATCTTAGCATTGTGTTGGTCAGGTAGTTCTAGAAGAAAGAAGCTGCTTCTGTAAGCCACTATGACAGTGATCATGTAGAAAATAATCACAAGGGAAAATATCACAGTCTAACAAAGAAATCATTCTCTCTATATAGTCTATAGCAAGACCTGCCCAGTAAGTTTTCACCACTTGAGACTCCTTCAGGAAAAAATAAGTGTGTGTTTGTTTTTCAAAACCCAAGCTGCCCTAGATGCCAGTTTAAAACTACAGGTGTTCCAAATTTCATGCAGGTTGGATTTGAACTATATAGCTCATTTAGGCCCCATCTACTTCACTTCATTGAAGAAAGCATAAGATGACTTCAGGATTGTGGCCTGTTACCTTTGAAATTTTCCATAAAATGAAGCTTCTGCTTTTGTCCTACTTGTATTGTCAGGTGCCATATCTCAAATGCCAAGTCTGTCAGCTGGGATCCAAGAGTAAAAACAATAGTATCCTCTGGGATTTAAAAAAAAAAAAAAGATTATTTTCCTAGTTGTCTTCTTATGGGCTCTGGTAAGGGATGCAAGATTACTACCTCGTGTTTCTGCAACAAATTGGTCTCCCCAGAGACAAATTTTACATACTTTCTTCATGCTTTTCAACTTGAAGTATTCCAAAACTTGTGAAAGCTGCTGGATAAATATTTCTATTCTTTTTGTGTAGAATATATGCTCCTATGCAGCAGCACTGAGCAGGATAAGAGAAAACAGAGTACTGTTCTTTGAAATCCACCAAATCTGTTCCTTGGGATTAGTGCCTTATGCTGGAGCTTCAGGAGCAGACATTTTGTTTCACTGATTTTTGTCTTTTCCTATGAAATCTAACAGTTCCAGTTCTGGGCTAATTCTGAAAGATCCTTTTTTTTAAACTAATACTATTATTTATTTAAATCAGCTGCATTTCCTATTCCACAGCTTTGAGGAATCTCTCTGAAAATATAGATTTCTACTTCTTTGCCTCAAACTGGGGAATTTTAAGTACATTTTAAAAAAAAAAAGCATATGGATTTGGATTCCTAGGTGTAACTATTCGTCTTTGAGACTATGGTAGATGCTCTTGCATTGAAATCGCCGTGTATAAAAGCAAAACTTTCAGAGTCTTCATTTGCTTCATATACTTTGGCTTTCTGAAATCTCAAAAAATCTAGCTGTTTGCTATCAAAGGTATGAGAAGGAGAGATGGGATTGGGCTCCCGTGTACAGCTCTGTCTGAAACGTGGTGGGTAGATTAGCTGTCTGGACTCCAAGTAAGAAACTGCCCATCATCGCAGTAAGGCTAATCTCCCTGTCCTTGTCTGGTCATAGTGATCAGCTTGCCCTCTACTTAATATAATAAAATATATAATAAAAATGTATTAACAACTGTGAACCACCCTCATCCCCTTTCCAAAACCCCCTGGGATCCTCCAAGGTTAGAGGATGTGCAGTATACTCACCTCAAAGAAAATGCACGTTCATTATCTTCACCCTTTCATTGCATACCTTGTCCTTGCCTGTTGCCTCTCTTGCAGCTGCTTTTTACTCTGGGCCTTGGTCTGCAGTCCCTGCCTGCATAACGTAGCTGTGTTGACATCACTGGTGAAATACTAATAGTGTAATACCTGGTGGTTCCATTTATCTTCCAAAGATACTTTTCTGGTGAGTTTTGTGAGAACCACATCAGGCTGTGAACTTATAAATATGTGTTCAGGAGGGCTGGGCTCTTCCACTCTGTGACTCCTTCAAGGCAGAGACTTCATCATTGTTTCCAAGCAACCTGCCCACCTGCTGATTTTGGTAATGACAATGCTTGTAGCTTTTTTTCTAATTTTTTAGTTTACCTAGACTTTCCTCCTAAACACCTCATAACTGTAATTACTTATTCAAAGAATGCCTCTCACACTAACACAGATAATAGCAGGAGTTCAGTGCTACCAGGTTGTTCGTGTAACACACAGTTCTATAGTAGTATGAATAAGGGGGCAATGGAGATGGGATTGCTCTGCTTGAACTTGAAGATCATTATGTTTATATAATAAGCATTGAAAGCCTGTAAGAAAAAGGCTTGTATTGAGAGACAGTACTATGAATACATTTTGTTGAGGTGCATCTTCTCATTTGGAAAAGTACCTATCCATAATATTAATCTTTTTGGGCATAAAGATGATAACGTGTGGTTATACTACCTGATCACTACAGAAATATAAGAGAAACCTGACTTAAGTTTATGCTAGCTTTACTAGAATTAGCTCAATTTTGAATGTGGCCCGGTGTGATTTAACTGAACTGTACCTAGGAGAGTGTATTCAGGCTGGCAGTACAGGAGGTGTCACAGGGCAGACAGTAGCAGCAAATCAGACAGACAACACTCATCAGAATATGGCTCCTTCACAAGAGCTAGAACTGAATGTGCAGTTTAACCACTGTTGTGTCCTGTCGTATGTGATAGAGTTTTCACTGAGCATAAGCCGTGTCGGGCAGGCAGCGTATTTGTTCAGCAAGGCTTTATGGCTGTGCTGCACTATATAGGAGGTCACGTGCTGCTTTGATGTGTCAGATACGGTGTCCTTTGCTAACCTGATACCTTGTCTTTTGCTGTGACTGACACAAAATGAGTTGAGAAGGTGCAAGGGCTCCAGGCAGGGGCCAGTTAAGGAACAGCTGCACTGTGGGGTCACGTCTGCTGAGACTGTATGTGTAGAAATTGGCTTCTTGTGCAGGGGCTCAGCTGTTGGTGTCCACACCAACCAACATAGGTCTAGATAGCTATGTCCTTATACCAGCCTTATCCTTTTCAGTTGTGCCAAGCTCCTGGCATTAATAGCAGCTGAGGTGAAGATTGCACGAGCTGATTATTTGTGTGTGGAAAAATTATTTTGCCATCTTTTAATTTCAGTGAGTAACCCCTTCTTCTTTTTATATCCTAGTTCTAGACTAATGGCAATAGCAAGCCAAGTCCTGGCTTGTCTGTTCTTGTACTTTATTCCTCGGTATTCTCAGCAATTTGCTCTTCATGTCTTTCTCACTCATAAGGGAAGGTAGCAGAAACCTAGCTGGTCTGTCTCCTGTGGTACCCTTTGTACTTTGTCATTTGTATTCCCTGAACTGACTGGCAAAACCACTTCATCCTTCAAGTCTTTCCTTGTGATCCACTTCAGTAGTTTGATCCTTTTAGGAAAATAACTGGTTCTGATGTCAGTAAGAAACTTGATATTTATTAGTATTTATTTGTCTTACAATTTTTTACTAAAAGCATATTTTTAAATGAGTTTGTCTTAAAATAATCTACTCTTGCTTGTGGCGATTCTGTCACTGTATGTCATCACCTACTTTCTGCCACTTGTTTCAGTCTTGCCTGTTGTGTCTCACCTGAGTCTTCATATGGATTTAGGTGGTAAACTGAACAGTGAGACCTTGGGTCTGAGAGAGGTGAGGTGGCTTTGGGTGGTACGGTAAAATAAATCATTCCTAGGAATAACCCGATGTGCTCTAGGCCAGACATGTTGCTGCTTTCCAAACATGGCAAGCACACACACAAAAGCTGGAAGCCATGACATACCACTGTGCTTGTTCAGTATGCATCCAAGTACCGTGCACCCACACCCACCTTCCCCCTACCATAGCATAAATGGAAGACCATGTTCCATATGCTCCCAGGTCAACCCTGAGAAAGAGTTTAAGCAGCTCAGAGAAACACACAGCAACTTAAAGAGTTAACCCTATAGTAATTGGAAGGTGTGGGGGGGAACACAGTGTAATGAAGGGATGAAGAGTTTCCATAAACCCATTGCCTCAGCTCAGAGAACCTGCTAAGGGGCAGTGGTCAGAGAGAAACAGAAGGAGAGAGAGAGATATCAAGTGTAGTAATCAGAATGAAAAATGGAGCTCCGGTTACTTTAAACAAGAGCTAATTTATCACGAGAACGAGTGGATAAGTAGCTGAGTTTCAGGCGTTCAGTAAGTTCCCCGTTCTGCTCCAAAAATTATTCCACCCCTGTCTCCATGCTCCCATAAATCATCCCCTTCTTCACTTCTGCTCCGATTACCAATTACTCCTGCCTACAACACGCTTTCCCCTGCCCGACACAATCTGAAGGAGCCCTGCCTTTTAATTTTACAAATGCTTTTTTCTTCCTGCTTCTCAGCTCCCTGTCCCTACTCCTCCCCTCCCCAGTTTCTTTCTGTATCTTTGTTTCCCCTTTCCCTCCTCATCTTTTTTTTTTTTTTTAATTTGAAGAAAGGGAGGGCAATAATGTTTTCTGGCACCTCCCCCCATGAGGTTGACTGAGCTGAAGGAGAGGAATAGAAATTAATTATTTTCCCCAACCTGAACTCTCTTTCAGTTTGTGAGTCCTTTTCCTAAGCACATGACAAATTCTAGATCCAGTACAGCTGTATCAAAGGTGAAAGTCTTGTTTTTGAAAGGATATGTTGCTTTTTGTTGGGTCTTTGAAGGAGAACATAGTTTTTTTCCTTTTTTCCCTTTTTCTTTATTGTACACAGAGCTTTTTGCAGAATAGAGATATTTTGTGAGCTGCACAGCTGCAGGCAAGAGAATTTTAATTTCTATTGCAGTGTGTTATTTTTCTGCATATGTTTCACCGCTGCTAATACTTGCACTGGAGTAGTTCCTAGTTAGCTGTCATACAAATATGGAGGTGCTGATCTGGACCCAAACCCTGATAAATTTAGACTAGGTCCACCCTAGGTCCACACAAGAAACTTTTGTTGGCTTCATTGATTCCATACATGATATCAACTTAAACCAAGCTTGTACTAATAAGCAAACGTCTACTTTAGGAGTATGTATTGAATTTATGGATATAGCTATACCTTTCTAATGTAAAAACCTTTGATACTGCTTATGAATGGTATTCTAGTGCACCATAAGTCTAGTGCACTATTTAGGTGCTGGATGGATATGCACATGGATTGCATATATAAAAATCCTAGAAATAGATTTCAAACATCAAAGAATTGGCATGCAATAATGCATTGTTTTGCTTATATATATTGTTTCACAACATAAATTCTTGCTGAATGTTTGCACAAGCTACAGTTGGAGCATTTGAAATCACAGTATGTCATGTTTATCAGTTCAGCATAGAGGCAACAGATCTGTTTGATTTCAGTAAAATAGTTTTTGGAGGCTTCGTTAATTGATGCTTAAATAGCCTGTGGGAAATAAAAAAGGTTCATGAGGACTAACTTGCATGAATCTTATAGGTGCTGGCAAGTCCTAATTTGGAACAGCCCTCCCAACTGAAGAGAAATGTTTACGCACATCATCAGTCTAGCCTAATGTGCACAGAGCTGTTATTTCCACCTGTAAGACATTCAACCAAATTGCCACGAAGCTTCTGAATCTGAAAAGACAAAATTCCCTCGCCCTGCTGAGAACAGGGTAGGCAAAGTGACAGCTCTGCCTGCTATGCTGCAGAGAAAGCGGCTGTCCAGAGCTGATTTTTGTGCAGGATAATGGATGGAGGAGATGGATTACCAGGTGATAAATCACACAAAGAAATTGGCTGGTGCCAGAACCCGTGAGCAAGGAGATAGCTGGCATGCTCTGCAGTGGGTATTGCCATCTCCATCTGAGGAGCAGTAGCCTTTATGCATAAACAGTAAAACAAAACAGGAGTTAATTATAATGCAGCTTCTTGACATAAGGCCTTTACAGCAAAACAAGGGTGGCAAAGGGAACACGTCAGTTCATGTTTATCTGGCAGTTTATCTTTTTTCTCTTCGGGGAAGGAATAGAAGAAATCCTCTGTGTTCTCATTTTCCCTCTTTATTCTCATTTTGTCTTTATTCTCATTCTTTAAAGCCCTTAGTGTTATTTTCTGACCAAGAGGTATCACAGGCATCTTTCAATAAAGAAATAGAGGCGCTAACTGAGCATGACTCAAGTCATCCCTATCCCACGTGATTCATATACACTCCCTCCGTCCTGTCAGGCAAAGAATGGTTGCTGGCACTCACTATGTAACTCAGTAATCAATAAAACTGCTCCACATCACCCTAAAGACCAATGATACTTTGAGCTCAGTGTACTCTGGGCTGGGCAATGCGTGCATAAGAGAGAGTTACTTGGAGATGGTAGAAATTTGGCTTCATCCTACAGCATCTTCCTGTGGGCCAAAAGACAATATTATGTTGGGCACTGTTAAGTGCATCCAAAAAGCGTGCGGTGTTGCAGTCTACATTTGAAATCTTTTTCCATGAAGAGCAATACAAGGCAATTCTTAATTCTGCTAATGACTGTGCACATGAAAATAGAGCCTAAAAAGAGAGTCATGCTTCTGACATGTGGG
Organism: Fulmarus glacialis; assembly: GCF_000690835.1. Lineage (NCBI taxonomy): Eukaryota > Metazoa > Chordata > Aves > Procellariiformes > Procellariidae > Fulmarus > Fulmarus glacialis. The sequence continues at coordinate 44,750 of NW_009216893.1, read as the reverse complement.
GAAAGCTGCTGGCTCAAGGTCAAGACTTGTCAGGATGAAGTGTGTTCTGTTTACCAGGCTTTAATAACAATACTTTATTATCATTAAAAGCATAATGGAGAAAGGGGTTGTTGATACTCTTTTTAAAAATCCATCTTCGCTGAAGAGAGAAGAATCTGTGCCATAAAGGATACCATGTTTTCAGGTGTCCAGCAGTGGGCTGACATCGCAGTGGAAACTGTACTAAACTAAGCTGAATGATTCCTGACTTGAGAGTATCCCAGTCCCCACTGCCTGTGTAGGCATGAAGATGACAATGGTGATCCTCTTTTGATAGAGCTGTGGAAGAAAGTTGCTGGCAAAGAATCAGAAGGGGAAGCTACACAAATGGTGCTTGTGCAAGATGTTTCCAACTCGTCATATTTCCTGAAATGTGCAGCAGAAGTAGAGCCTGTGCAGCTCTCTAGGTGGCTGGGGAGGGGCTGGGAGCCCCCAAAGAGTTAGTGAGAGAAAATCTTTGAACTAATTTTTTCAGGAGGACGGTAGTCCATGGATACATAAACTTTGTCCCATCAAAGTTTTGGGTATAATCTCTAAAGCCTTGTGTGACTTGAGACTCTTTAGTAATTGTAACCTGACACTGTTGTTTTTAATATTGTAAAGGATTTGACTGAACCTTGGCAAAGTCATTGTGGAATTAACACGTGGAATTAACCCGTAACTTGTTTCATGAATTGTAGGGTAACTGAGATTCACTCTGTTACCCAGACATATGGGCACTGGGTTAGCATCTGACACATCAGCGGGCTGGTGACACTGACTGTCTCTTTTAGGTAAAGATCCTTGAAGCTTGACCTATATTTTTTGAACATAATTTTAAAAAGGTGGTTTGATAGTAGATTAATCTTCCAGCTGGTTCCTCCCAAGGACCTGGCATATACCGAACACTGACATGACAGATCCACTACCTTGCTCTGCTGTCTTATTGTTGAAAAACTCTGTGTGAATGATTTAATGTTCAGAGTTTTCCCTAGAAATCCCTACTATTTCACAGCAGTCTCATTCTAGAGAAAGAGGCAGTGACCTTAGTTTGCCTTGAATCAAGCTTTTTTTAAACTTACATTTTTAGATGCTCTGACAGCTCCACTGTTTCATGGCAGTGTGAAATTTGACAGGGAAAACACTTTTTAAATGGGCTTTTTTGTTGTTTTCAGCATTTGTCAGCTAGAAATCACTGTTTCCTTCCTGCAGCTTGTGTTTTTCTGGAAAAACACTGATACGGTATCAAGGCAGTAAGTAAACATGAAGGCTCTGTGTCCAAGCAGAGGCAGACAATTATGTTGAGTAGTTTGAAACCTGACAGAGTTGTGTAAGACTGCGAGCAGAGACTTGCCTGGGCTGCCTCCCACCCCACCTCACTGTCCTTTGAATCCGTTAGGTAGCTTCCCCAGGGCCCCCACATACAAGAAGCAAGGGCCCTGCCTGCTCTTTCCTACCTCCCAACCCTCTATGTGACACTAGCCATCCATTCCCCACTTCAGACAGGACTGTCTCTGCTAGCTGGGAGCAAGAGCAAATCTGAGAGCTTCAGTGGTAGAATACCATTGAATTTGAGGTAGAATAATTTTTTTTGAAACCCATGTTTGATGTGGGGGAATGGATGTGCCCGAGGCTTTCTCTGCAGAGCAACTATGGCAGGAGCAATGGCCATCAACACTTCTCCCTGCTGCCTGTTCTCAGTACTGTCTGTGAGAGCACGTTGCTCAGGAGTCTGGAGGGAAGGTTTCTCCCTCCCACCGCAGCTGGGTGCATGTTTGTGCACCAGGAACGGGGCTGAGAACTGCCTATTCTTTCCACAGAAGGATGGTGGGCCTTGCTTAGGTGACTGGATGTTTATGATACTGTAACTGTGAGAAAGGACCCTTCCCGTATCGAGCGATCTTCAGGCTGTATTAATGCTACTTACTACTGTGTCTTGAAAACAAATCTCAGCGAGGAAGGTTATCATGGAGCTCTTTAACCGATCCCCTCATATGTCCGTCACATCAAAGAAACCAATTAGGCTGTGCTGTCTGCTTGCCTAAACCTCACTTAGAAGAGAAAGGAGCTGGCAGGATTAGGGATGCGCTGGGAGAGAAGGAAATGGCTGTATTTCAGAATCCCTGCCTAGAAGTAGTCACTGGTACCCTTTTTAGTTCTGTTGTTTTTCAGTGACAGTAACATTAGCGTAAGGGAGCAGGACTTACCACTTGAGCTGCCTAAAGCATTCAGTTTGAATGACTCATCTAATGCATTCAGTCTCTTCGTACCCCAACACTTATTTGCCAATTACTAATTAGCTGACATTGAATTTTCCAAATAATACTGTATACTTCTTAATTTTCTGCGATGAATTTATTTAAAGAAGCACATTTTACTCCTCCAGAGGAGGAAGTGGAGTTTATGTGTGTTCTGAGGAAAGATACACAGTTTCTTCAAGCATACAGCAAGATGTCTGCTTGCAAAAGGTTTAGCCAGAAGGATAGTGAGGCACAGAGAGACAAGAGGCTTTTGGAAGTAATACTTTATTTTATTCAAATTTTTCACTTAGCATTTTCTGGAAGTTGACTCTGGGATTTCTTACTTTTGTGACATGACAAGTACAAGTGTAACGCTGACCTTTCTAGAGTCTTAGAGTAGCAGAGTTTAGCTCTGCTCTGAAAAGTGATCACAGTCGACTTTTCATTAATAGAGAGTATTGGGATGCCCCAGATAATGGGGAAAATGCTAAATACATTTCTGAAAACTGTCTTTGAATATGTTACCCTCTTGTTAGCAGTTATGTAGAGTTAACCTTGCTTACTCTGGAATCAAAAAGAAGCATTTGTGATCTTTTACTTTGCAGTTCGATTGAGGCAGCAGGGCCATAGGGAAGGATGCAGGATTCTGTTCCTCCCTTACCAACTGAATGGGTCCAATCTGTGACTTCCCAGAAGACACGTGGAGGGAGACAGGGTAACAGTTGCATTGTGCCTGTAGCATAGTCAGGGCTAGACAGTATTTAAGCAGTAGAGCATTTCTTACTGACGATGCACAAGGAATCAGAATACAGTGTGATTTTGTGAGACCTGGGTGAGTTTACTCATGACAAGTAATGATAGCCTTATAGAAACAGGCACATTACCTTTGGAGTCATTAGGCTTCAAGTACTCACACCTTCCCCTGTGGTTTTAGCCACCATTTCATTTATGGAAGTACAGGAAAGACAAATAGATATGTGTTTACATTGCAATATGCACGTATATACATGCATTGATGGCCAAATATTTTCAACATAAACCATTCATGTGGTACATCAGAGCCCAGCTATAGTGACCTTAGGAGTCCTACAGGGCTCATCTATTTCTTCTGCAGGAAAAGCCTCCAGGGTTTATGGCAATAGGCTTTCTGATTAGGAAAGGTTTTGGGCCTGTGTATCTTCCAGGGAAGTAGGTGGTGTTTTCAGGTGCTCAGTACCAATCTGAATTGGAGCTTAGCTAGATTTTGGAGTAGCCTGGCTCTTTTTATTTATGTGCTTATTAAGGAGGATGTTCTGGGTGGGGTTTTTTCATTCCTTTTTATGGACGTGCCTGGATTTTTATAGTAAGACCACCTATAAATTAACAGATCAATCTTTATTGCGGTCACTTCAAATACTCCCCATGATTCACAGTACAAAAATGTGATGCTTTGGTTTACCAACAGGCTGCCTAATTCAGCTTGCTTTCTTGAGTCTGTACTGCTGTGTTAGGGCATTTCTCAGACCACCTACCAAGCTGCATTTTTATTGTTATTAAATGCCTCCATCCCTAAGTGCTAGAAATCTATCTTCTTTAATTCCAGGCACTAATACCTCTGGAGAAATGCTTTTTTATATCAGTTCAAAACAATAAGAGGCTGGATAAAAAAATGGAGGAGTACAAAGAGTCTGGTTATGCTGCTGAGACCCCAAAGATTCTGTAAGAAAATACAAGATTGTAGTAAAGAGACCACTGCATATCACCATTGCTCATCCCAATAAGGGGACAGAATTACCTACCTTTGTGCCGTAAGCTGTATACCATTAGCAGGCAATAGGGATTTTTCTGTAGCTTGTACGGTAGTTTTGTACTCTTAAAGGAAAAGGACCTGCACAAGAGCAAAATAGAAGATGGGATAAAAAGCAATGAGATAGCTGGCTTTGATAAGATAACTGGCTAGAGCTTGTTTATCATGAGTTCAGAAGATCACTAGATAAGGTGCCGCATGGTGATTAGTGGAGGAATCGTAACGGTGACTGAAGCAGGGGACAGCAACAGGTAGTGCTGAAAGTCGAAGTATTATGCTGAAAGGAGGCTTTCCTCAGGACTGATTTCGTCTTGACTATTAATGGCCTTGGCCAAATGATCAGCATGGTGCTGATGAAAGGTCCAAAGCTAGGAGGCATTTTCAGCATAGAGGTGCTTCCAATAGAGAAAGGGAACTATTGTGCAATTGTCCAAGAGCCTGTTAGGACCACTCCTGAAATGGCACGTGCAATTCCAGTCACCAATATCCCAGAAGGATGGGTATGAAGTGGAACAGAGCACAGAAAGGTACTAGGAAGACCAGTGATATGAGGAATCTCTTTCATAGGATTTTAAGAGCTTTGCTAATTCAGTCAGGCAAAATGAGGAAAGAGGGGATATGATTTCTGTCTATAAATACATCAAACCACAAAGCCCTCAAGAGAGAGAACAGCTATTTAAGCTTAAGGACAATGTTGGCACAAGAACAAATGAGTATAAACTGGCTGAGAATAAATTAGTCTGGAAATTAAACGAAGGTTTCTAACCATCAGAAAGAGAAGTGAGATTCTGTAACATCCTTCCAAGGGAAAAGAAACAGAATGAATTTTAAGATGGAGCCTGATCTTTTATGAAAGGGCTTCTGTGATCATGCTGGTAGCAGGATGAGAGTGGACTACATGACCACGGAGTCTCTTCCAGTCTGTGCTGCCATCCCGTTCCCTTTCTCTCACCTTATACCATGCCCCTTCTCTTTCTTGGTACTCTGAGCTCCACCTGCTCCTGCTCTGAAGGCACCATGGACCCCTTATCAGAATTCTGCATTGCAATAGGTTGTTTTTAATCCTCCCCATATCTCCCTTATTTTTTTTCCTTGCCGAGCTTGCTGGGCTGTAATGTTTCCCTTCGTGTAATCCATCACAGACACAATGTCGCTTGTGCAAATTAAAATGCACCTCGGAATAATAAAAAAGGGGCTTTTTTTTTTCTTCCTTCCCAGCAGCAGTTCCTCAACACAAACCATTTGTCTCTGGGAAGAAATTCAAGAATGTTAACCCTGTGTGTGCTCCTGTGGGGTGCACAGCACCTCCTGTGGGAACACCACTTAATGGAGACTTGTTCAGTGGAGCAAGCTGCCTTGCACTGTGGACCTTGCAGATAGCTGGAACTGTAACCCACTTCTTTCCTTGTGAACATATTGATGATAGGGTCCAGTGCAACAAATTAAAGGTCCTCCACGTCTGGACAAAGAGGTACAACCCAGGAAAACTACATAGCAAACCATGTGGTGCTCCACAGAACTCAAACAAATGGTCTGAGTTGAGTATTGTACATTGGGACCTTTAGAAAGAACCACTGGAAACTATTTGAGTGATGAAAGAGTCACCAGGCTATCCCATACTGCTGTACAGTTCTGGAGGCTATAATTGGCCTGTGGGTCAGGCACTGGTCACTTGTGATTTAGAAATAAAGCTACAATGAACCGTTGCTGAATGAATTCCATCCTTGCTGAGACTGTGCATGTAAAAGGTTAAGTCAAGGACAGGATTTTATTTCTGCCTTCTTTCATTTGGGGGGAGAGTGAATTTCTCCTCAGTGGCATATAAATTCTATGAAGTTAAATATGCATTTTAAAAATCCATTTTATGTGACAAGAAAGGTCCAGAATTGGACTGAGAGGTAGGCAGGTACTAGAGGATCTGAGTGCTTGGCCATAGAGAGGATGGGGGATTGCACAGCCATCTAGGCTGGAATGACATGGGAATAGCAGTGGGGACAGTGGACCAAGACTGACTACCTTCCCTGTGAAGGAGCACTGGTGCTTGGATAGAAAATGCTTCCGTAAGGTCATTATTGAGAGATAAGATATCTTTATGGTTTATGGCGTAGGCTTAGGCTTTAGTACATCCTAGATTTTGCTTAGACACAGCTGGATAATTTTTCTTACTTCCCCAAACAACTGTTTCACCCCAGACTTTGACTCCCATCACAGATGTTTTATTTACAATCACAGTAAGGTCCCAGTGGGTCACCTCATACTCCAAGAGGACCAGTATTCCTTACACTCCAACTCCTCTCTTGCTCCCCCTTTTCCAGTTCAGGAGCTTGCTAAGCTCTTCAGTGTGTGACCTTGTTGGGAACTAATGTTAGCATTAGTGCAGTAACGGTTACATGGCTTTCCATGTCAGGCACAGGAATCATCCACTTTGACTTGGCGAGAAAGCATGTCCCCAGAACAGGAGCTAGACTACGCCACGCAGGATGCAGAAAAGACAGCTGGTGTGTGAGGGAAAAAAGGGCCAAGTCCAGCATGAAAAAAGCAATTCAAAGCTTCGGGTCTCTGGCAGAGGAGATATCTTCATTGTTCTTCATCCTTATTTGGAATATCAAGGCCAGGAGTGGTTAGAGAAATGAGCATGTATCTAACAGTGGGGAAATGCACAGGCATGCTGAACATCACCAGCTACGTTGCCAGAGGAAGCTCTTCTCTCTTTGGACGGGCCTGATTTTGCCTTCACTAATTCCAGCCACCTCAGCCATTTTACTGAGCTGTAGAGGCTGGATAGGTGGCTGGAATTCATTCTGTAGAGCAGCAAATTCTATTTCTATAATGTGCTTTATCTCAGCAGCAAGGCTGCTCTATCCTTCATTTTCTTCAGGAGTCCCAAACAAATGACATAAAATCCTGGGAGATTGTTCCTTTTCAATTTATTATTTTTTCCAGTTCTTCCTACTGTGAGTCTTGCTGTTTCCAAGCTTCATCCTTACCATCTGAAAAGAATAATTCCAAGTTCGATCTCTGCTCAAAATGTTTGGTGCCCAAGAAACAATGCTGTTTTCTTACAATGCCATTGTCTTCCTTAACCTCCTCTTATAATGCAAATCTTCTCATAATTCAAAGACCCACCAATTTTCTGGTAAACTTTCTATTTCCAGTAGATATAGAGAAGATTTTAATTCCTTCAAGCCTCATTTCCAAATGAAACAAGGCTTAAGTGATCACACTTAAGTCTGTCTGTGACTGTCTTTATCTGTCTATATTTTTTCACTCATTCCTCACAATAACTTCTGAATTGAACCTCTCACCCCTCACCCGAAAGAGATGCAGAGATCTTAAACATGCTAGATCCCAACAATTTCCCTGGACAGAGAAGACAATTTTTCAGTGTCTGCAGTGAGTGAAAGTTTCCTAACCTTACCCCTTGTTAGACGGACAAAAGACAGTCCTACCAAAGGGGTGCATGAATATCCTAGTTGTGGGGAAAACTCTGCCTGGAGGTCACCTGTTTTTATATGCAGCATAGTAAATTCAGCACAAGGCACAAATAGGAAGCTGGGATTCATTCATCCCACTGCTCACAAAGCTACTTTTAATGGGTTCAGTAGATGGTTTCAGGATTCCCCAGACATGCTCAGTTCTACCTGGTGTGTGAATTGTATGTTCCTTTCTATTGCCTTCTTCCAGGCTGGTTTTGCATTTTCTGTTGCATTTTGTCACATGACACATCTGGTTCATGCCTGACTCCAAAGGCCTTTTCCACTGAATATTTACACTTTTCCCATTTTGCTTGTGTTCTTGAGCATAGGGTGTCTTTAGCAAAGCAATTCATTCTGTTTAAGTTCCTATATCCATGGCCACCCCTCACAGCAGGAGGGAAAGTAGCCAGCAGTCCTCAGAGCCAAAAGAAGACAAGCCCAAGCTGGTATTGCAGAGCCTTCTTGCTTGATGGGGCCTTACAGAGTTGTTGTCTGCAGTGAGATGAGGAGGATGCCTACTTAGATCATGGACAGTCCAGTGGATAAGTATGTAGGTTGCAGAGGTTTTAGATCATCTTGAGAGAGAGCATTTGCAAAACAAAGAGATTGTAAACAATATGGAGAGTAGGTAGTTGTAAAAGCCTATATTTGAATCCTTGCTGTGTTTGACCTTGGAAGCCTATTTCCCTTACAGTGTCTCAGTTTCCTCAGATGCAAGCTCAGAATAGTAACAGCTATCTGTGTCTCTTGCCATTAGTGGAGGAAGATGAGATGTGGTTGTCAGGGGAAGAATCACCAAGTATTGTCACTGTTCTGTTA